>NW_006921599.1:2297116-2317644 GCF_000298275.1 Orycteropus afer afer
GTAAACTGTGGTCAATGACATGAGACAAAGTACATGTGAACTGCTGTATGGAAAGTGAATTTGCTCTGTAAATCTTCACCCAAATCAAAATAAAATAAATAATATATATATATATATATTTGTCCATCACAGACCATGAGCCGTGTACTGTTCTACATACTCTACATGTATTAATTCACTTCTCACAATAACCTCACAAGATGAGGCAGCAATCCCAAAAGATAGATACTGCACACTGGTGATTTAGTAGTAGAATTCTCTCCATCCATGCGGAAGACCTGAGTTTGATTCCTGGCCAATGCACCTCATGCACAGCCACCATCCATCTGTCCATGGAGGCTTGCTTATGGCTATGATGCTGAATAGGTTTCAGCAGTGCTTCCAGACTAAAACAGACTAGGAAGAAAGACCTGGTGATCTAATTCCAAAATTCAGCCAGTGAAAACCCTGTGGCTCACAACAGCCCAATCCACAACCATGTGGATGGTACAGGAACAGGCAGCATTATGTTTGGTTGTGCATGGGGTCCCCAAGAATTAGGGGCCAACTTGATAGCAGCTAACAACAGCAATAACATTATCATACCTATTTTACAAATGAGTAAACTGAGGCAGAGTGTAACTTGCCTGAGGTTACACAGCACAGATTGTGAGCAAATCCAGTCACCCTGGCTTCAGCCTCTGCCCTTTACCAAGGAGCTCTGGTGAAGGCACTCAGCTGCTAAACCACAAAAAAAATAAATGAATAAAAGTTTAAAAAATTGGTGGTTCAAACCCACAAACTATTCCACAGGAGAAAGGTGAGGCAGTCTGCTTCCATAAAGATTTATAGCCTTCGAAATCTTATGGTGTCGCTATGAGTCAAAATTGACTCAATGGCAGTGGGTTTGGATATTGTCATCAGAGTGCCTGGCTTGCACAAAGAGTTAAGTGCATAGCTACTAACTAAAAGATTGGTGGTTCAAATCTACCCAGAGGCACCTCAGAAGAAAGGACTGGCAATCTGCTTCCAAAATATCACAGCCATGAAAACTCTATGGAGCGGTCTACTCTGCATACATCAGGTTGCCATAAGTCAGAATTGTTGGAGGGTAACTCTTCCTAGAAAAAAGCTAAATGTAGGGAAACCTTAAGCTTCCTTCTAGAATAGACCTTAGAAATCATCTATCCCAGCCTACCCCTCAAGCAGGAATCCTTCTGCAGTTCAGACAATTCCAGACTTGACAGACAACCTGTTCCACTGCTATGCAGCTCTAACTGGAACAAAATCTGACCAAAACCTGTTCTTGGCCCTCCCTCCTTTGGGAAGCTGCAGAAAGTATAGTTACGAAGGTGGTGAGGTGGTGGGCCCCATGTTCCTCCTGGCATATGCGAGTCATTACCCGCCTCAGACAAGCAAGAAAAAGGCCATTTGTGTCTCTAGGGTGTACAAGTCCCTGAAGCCAAAGAGCAGCTGCTTGCCTCAACCACTCAGAGGGATGGCACTGGTCAGCCTGGCCCTTGGAAGGTTCTAATGTCAAATCCCCAAATGGTCTTGGGCCAACATTTGTTTAGGCTTATAAACTTTACTCAACTCTCCAGGTAATAACTCATCACTTGCTTCTGACAGTGAAGGGTGGCTCTGGAAACTGCTCCCTCATCTCCTATTAATTAAGCATAGATCTCTAATCCCTGTTGTCCTTTGGGCTGGTGCATTGACTCCTGTGCCCTTCCAAGCTCGTCCTTTGTCAGCTCCCTCTGAGCCCCTGTGGAAGCTCTGTGGGTCTGTTCTGTTTCCCTTTTCCACCAGATGGGCTGTTCTCACCCCACAAGGAAAGGGCACTTGTTTAGGCTGACAGTAGCAGAGTATCTTAGAGGGAAGTCCCAGGCTGCAGGCTAAGCAGGCAGCCACTGTGCTAGAGGCCTGGCAGCCTGGGATGGCTTCCAGGCACCCTAGCCATTCTCCCAGAACTATGTGCAGAGGTTGCACCATCAGCACACTGCTGCTCCACACACTTGTATGTGTGTGTGTGTGGAAGAGAGAGAGAGAACAAGCAGGGACAGGACTTAAAACTCAGGAAACTATAAATAAAAAAGAAAACTGAGCCAAATCTTTTCACACATATGGAATATGTTATTGGAACAAGCAGCTAAAGCAAAGGGCACAAATGAGTTCAACAGATACCCATTTGGTTTGCTAAAAGAGGAAAAGACCAAAGGAAATGGACAATAAGAAAGGAATAAATAGTGTGGAGAGGTTGGAACTCCCATACACTGCTGGTGGGACTGTAAAATGATACAGCCACTGTGGAAATCAGTATGGCAATTCCTTAAAAAGTTGGAAATAGAAATACCATTTGACCCAGCCATTCCATTACTAGGTATATACCCTAAAGAAGTGAGAGCCATGACAAGAACAGATATATGCACACCCGTGTTCATCGCAGCACTATTTACAATAGCCAAAAGATGGAAACAACCTAAGTACCCATCAACAGAGGAATGGATAAGCAAACTATGGTACATACACACAATGGAATACTATGCAACACTAAAGAATAATGAAGAATCCATGAAACACCACATAAAGTGAATGAACTTGGAGGACATCATGGTGAGTGGAATAAGTCAATCACAGAAGGATAAATATTGTATTAGTCCACTATTATTTTAAAAAATGAAGAAAAAGTTTATATATGGAAGAAAACTTTTTTTGTTGGTTACCAGGGATGGGAGGGATGGGAGGGATGGGGAGGAAAAATTGTTAGATAGGTAAGAGACGGGTATTGAATTGGGTGAAGGGGAAGGCAATATAGCAAAGGCCAGTGACCGATACAATAACACTAAGGAAAAGGAAGATACAGAGAGGTACACAAGAGGTACTGACAACAAAGATAAACACTTACACACACAATACTGCATTATGAGTAATAATAAACATTAACCTACAGGTAGATACATAGGTAGACAGGCTGAATGATTAAGTATGTTTAGGCCAAAGGGAAGACATGTGACTGCTAACCAGAAGGCTGGTGGTTCAAACCCACCAGCCACTCCTTGGAAGTAATATTGGACAATCTACTTCCATAGAGCTACTGCCTTGGAAACCCAAGAAGGGGTCGCTATGAGTCAAAATAGACTCGATGGCAGTGAGTTTGGTTTTTTGGTATAGGTAGATACAGAGGTAGACAAGCTGAATAATTAAGTATGTTTAGGCAAAAGGGAATATACCCATGCCCATATATGTGTAGCAGATGGTCTTTCTACATACACATTTGTATGTGCTGTAAGAATGTCAGAAAAAAAAAATTAATAAAAAGAAAGGAGTAAATAGGAGTGTTTCTACTTCATCCTATAGTAATTTATTCATTTTTTAATGCAATAAAACTTTGCTGAACATCTATTAGGTCCCATATACTGTGCTAGTTTCAGAGGATAAGAAAATGAATAAAACATGGTCCTTGCTCTTAAATTTCTTACAGAATAGTGTTTTAATCTACCACCTGTCAGTTTGTTGTTTTGTGGTGGCTTGTGTGTTGCTGTGATACTGGAAGCTTTGCCACTGCATTTCAAATGTCAGCAAGATCACCCACAGTAGACAGGTTTCAGAGATGCTTCCAGACTAAGACTCAGAGGAAAATACGTTTTCTGAAAATTAACCAATGAAAACCCTCTGTGTGGATCACAACAGAATATTGTCCAAGACACTTGCTTTGGACACATCAGCAGGCGGGCTCAACTGGAGGAGGAGAGGATCATATTTGATGAAGCAGAGAACTAATGATGGCAGAGAAGACCCCTGGTGAGATGGACTGGCCAACAGCCACAACAATGAACTCAAACACACTGGCGATTGTGAGGATGATGCAGGACTGGGCAATGTATTGCTCTGTGGTACACACGGTTGTCATAAGTCAGTGGCGACTTGAAGACATCTATCCATCTTTATCTCTCTAGTGTTTAATTGCCTAAGCTTTCATGATTTTAAAGGTCCTGTTCAAATATTATCAGAATAAGTATTTTAGGCATCTCCAGACATGTAGGACTTTAATAATAAAACTAATTTTCATCTTCTTTTGTGCTTTGATACATCTTTTCTAAACCAAGACCTCTCCCACTCTAGGTTGGGAGAGACCCAATAAGCTATTGGAGGGATTCTTAATAAGTGGAGGATTCTTAATAAGTGAACAATTATAATTATGTCTAAATAAGTGAGGGATTCTTCTTTGGTCCTATGCTGTGAGACAGGTTTTCTCAGCATAGTGGAAATAAGCAGAGATTTTGAAGCCAGGAAGAATCCAGGATTAGTCACTTACTAGCCATGAAACTTTAGTCAAAGTATAAAACCAAAACCAAACTCACTACTGTCGGGTCGGATCTGACTCATAGCAACCCCTTCTTGGGCCTCCGAGGCAGTATCACTACAGTAGATTGCCCAATCTTCCTTTCGAGGAGTGGCTTGTGGGTTTGAACCACCAGCCTTCTGATTATTAGTCAAAGTGTAATTTCTAATTTTCAAAATTTGACTCTTGGAAGACAATTCTCTACAGGTTTCTTGAGTGTCTGCACATCTTATAAGCAAGGCACAAACTGCCATTTTTTCCAAGAATATCTTTGCAAAGGAACCCGGATGGCATGGTGGTTAAAGTGCTCAGCTCCAAACAAAAAGATTGGTGGTTCAAACCCACTCCAAAAGAGAAAGATGTGGCAATCTGCTTTCATAAAGATTTACAACCTTAGAAATCCTGAGGGGGCAATTCTACTCTGTCCTGAAGGGTTGCTATGAGTCAGAATTGACTCGACAGCAATGGGTTTGGGTTTTTTGTTTTGTTTTATTTATTTATTTATTTTTATCATTGCAAGGATGTTTACATAGTGAAAAGCCTTGAAAGAAAGAGATAATGTCTCTTTCTGGAGCAAACGGAAAATAGGTTTACTGAACATTATGGAAGATTCAGGTTCCCTAGCTCCCTGGGTGTTACAAATGGTTAACCTGCTTGGCCACTAACAGAGAGCTTGGAGATTCAAGTCCACCAGAAATGTCTTGGAAGAAAGGCCTGGCAATCTATATTTCGAAAAGGCAGCCATTGAAAATCCTATGAAGTAGTTATACTCTGACACACATGGGGTTGCCATGAGTCAGAATCAGCTTGATGGAAGATAGATGTAAAGGCAGTTGTGTGGAGTAGAAATACTATATACAAAGTGCCTGGCACAGAGTAGGTGTTAAATTAAACATAGCTAGTAGGATAGGTAATGATACACAATTAAAAAACAAACCTACTGCCATGGAGTTGAACCAAGAATTGGACCAAGAGCTGTAGAGCCCTTAACCACTGTGCCATACCAGAGTGCCTTCCTATAAACAATTAAAGCAAAAACCAAACTCACTGCCACCTAGTCAAGTCAATTCCTACTCATGGCTTGGGTTTCTGAGGTGGTAAATCTTTACGTAGTGGCTGGTGGGTCTGAACAACCAGCCTCCTCGTTAGCAGTCAACCTCCTGTTGTTGTTGTTATGTGCCATTGAGTCAGACCCGACCCATAGCGACCCCTCCTTGGGTTTCCAGGGCAGTATCACTACCGAAGTAGATTGCTCCATCTTCCTAGTCAGCAGTTAAATGCCTTAGGCACTACACCATGAGAGTTCCTTAAATGTTTAAGGAAGCAAATTGCCCCATCTTCCTTCTGCAGAGCAGCTTGAACAGCCAGCCTTCTGGTTAGCTGTAAAATACTTTAGGCAAAAGTATTTTGAGTTGCTTATTAGAGTTCTCTAAATCATTCCTCCTCGGCCTGCCACAATTTCTTACTTGTGCTCTAAGTCTAAAGACAATGTGTGTACATGCCATGACTTTGAAAAGCTGGTTGGGGAAAAGGGGTGTGGGGACCAGTTACATCAATTTATATAAGATGGTTTGGAGTTTTTTTCTGGCTTGAAAAGGCTAGCCACATCCATGCATGGCTTACAGAAATATTTTAATAAGTTGGAAAGCATTAGTTCATTAGACAATTTAGGCAAGAAGGCAACAGGCATGAGTCCAAGCATATTTTGGGGTAACCTGTACATTTTGCAACTTAGAGAAAGTAGATGAAATTCTACCCCATAACTTGACTAATAGGAACTTGACCAAAGTCAACCACAGGATTTAAGTCTGAAGCAGCCTTCTTGAACCCTGAATAACAGTGTTGTGCCTCGCTTTCCTTTAGTTCCCTGACACTAGAGGGGACAGTGATCACAAGTGAGCTCTGAAAACCATAGTCCTAAAAGGCTGGGCAATCCTACTTCCGTAGTGATACTGCCTCGGAAACCCAAGGAGGGGTCGCTATGAGTCGGGGCCGACTTGACGACAAACAACAACAACAACAAACCCCCTAGGTTTACATGTCCCTACCTCCCCCCTACTCAGCATCCTTTGACCTTCATCCATGTGGTATCACAACAGGTCTTTATAACTTGTCAGTTCTTGGCAGAAAGTCCCCACCCACACTGGGAGAGTGCACCTCTGTTTGCAACCTAGTATTATTCCTTGTCTGCTGAGAGATGTTTGTTTTTCCATTGCAGTAACATGCATAGTTCCCATGGGTGCTAATGGGACTTCCCCACAGACACATAAAAGAAAATAGCACCTTGAGTTTAGACAGATAGAACCTTCTGCTCAACTCAGACATTATCTCATTCATTGCCTTCACATCCCTCTGAAGTGACTAGGGGCCAAGCATTATCATGTCAGGGTATCCAGATAAAGAAATTGAGAAGAATTGTCATTATGTATGGTGTAAAATTAGATATTTAACAAAGGTAGTTGAGTTGAAATCTCTCACCCTCCAAGAATTCAGCCTCTGCTGTCCAATATGGTCGTGACCAGCTGCATATGGCTACTGAACACTTGAAATATGGCTAGTCTGAATTGAGGTGTGCAGCAATAGTAAAACACAAATCAGATTTTGAAGACTTTGTACAAAGGTTGTTTTTTATTATTATTATTGATTACATGTTGAAATGTAATATTGTTATATGTTGAGTTAACAATCATGAAATGATTGTTGAGTTAAATAAAATTTATTATTAAAATAATTTCATCTATTTTTACCTTTTTATGTAGCTACTAAAACATGCTAAATTGCATACATGGCTTGCGTTGAATTATACTTCTAATGGTAAGAAATGATTTAAAGTCCAGTAGACTCTCTTTGATCTTTCCCAATAGTCCCTTGATTACCAGAAAAAAAAAATGTGTTCAAAGGCCCTGAGTTCTAGCTTGTTTCTACCTCTAACCAATTAATAAGCTATGTGACCTTGGCTAAATCACTCTCCTCATTTCCATGAATTTCATTTTTCATTTTTTCTTTGGCAAAATTAAAATTTTGGATAACTGATTCCAAGAATCCCTTCCAGTTCTGATAACTAATATGTTTTAAACTATTCAAGACCCTGACAAAATTCTAGGCCCTGATGAAATTCCAGGTAAGTCCTTAAATATTCACTTCTAGAACAAGATGAAGAGGTCTACTCTGGTTTAGGGGTCTGTTTCTATTCTATTTTGAGTGGGCTCTAGATGAAAAGACTTCTTGACATTCTCAGGGTATATTAGATTACCTTTCTGGGAAGAAAACACAACTGAGAAATGTAAGGAAGTTTGATTATAGGACATTCTCTGATTCAATGATCATGCTTCTAAATCAATCAGGACAGAGTGTATTACACTACATAACAACCCCTAAATCAGCACAGTTTAAAAAGGTTGATTCTTTGGCCATAAACTATGTTCATCTCTGATCATCAGGAGGGTTCCACTCATTGGAATTACTCAGAAATTCCAGCTAATAGGAGGAATTCTGGTAGCACAGTGCCTAAGGCATCTGACTGCTAACTAAAAGTTTGGTGGTTCAAACCCACCAGCCACTCTATGGAAGCAAGGCTACTCCATAAAGATTTATCACCTCAGAAACCCAATAGGGGTCGTTATGGGTCAGAATCGGTTTGATGGCAGTGGGTTTGGTTGTTTTCCCAACCAACCCCCGCCTCAGCTAATAGAACAGGCACCATATTGTTGTGTTCCAGAAGAAAAGAAAGCACTAGAGAGATGATTAAATGCTCCAGTTCAGAAATGGCTTAGGTCATTTCCACTCTATCTCCTTGGCCAGAACTGTTCATAGTGTTTCATCCAATTGTGAGGGCCAAGAAGTGGAGTCCTACTATGTGCCCAGAAGGTCTAAAGCTGGAAATGTTTAATAAGCATATCTATGATCACCACTTGCCCTAATTTTGATCATAAGCTCACCAGGTCTCCCACTGTGTGATCCAGGATGAAATGTGGTTCCCAGCCCCATATAGACTGAGAGGACCCTGAAACTACAATCAGATAGTTGAGTAGTATCAGGCCAGGCTCTATGCCAGAGTAGGAATGGCAGGCCACAATATAAAGCAAATACCTAATCACCTTATTTTAATTCTTTCCAGTGAAAAAGAATTTCCCAAAAATTCATTTTTCAATTTATGAGGGAGTTAGGCATTTTAAAGCAAGTAATTTGTGTCTATGCTTCCCATTTTTGCCAAATTAGTCCCTATTATATAAAACCATCCTCCAAAAACTAAAAGCTGTGATTTCACCAGTTACTTTGACATCATGAAACTCCACAACTTTCCCAGGTATCCACATCACTGATCTCTAGTCTAGCAACCTTAAATAAGTATCACCACCATCAAAAATAACCAACAACCCCTTCCAGGGTTACGTTAATGCCCAGCACACATTCCAAAGCAGCACAGAGCTGCTTCCTTAGATATCCTTTCTAAGGAAGGCTCCATTTCAACCAATCACTGTCCCCTGTACAAATGTACTCCGGGGGCCAGCCCCTCGATCTGCCCTGAGGGGCATGGATCTCTCTAGGGGCCTCCACCAGTAATGGCACAGCCCTGGATGTTATGAGCTGGACACTGGGCTTTTTCATCCAGCTAAATTATGCCATTCAGACCCTTGTGTACAGTCCAGGCATATATATACAAACAAATGCAGCAAGACTACCAGTGAAAAATACAGACTGGCTCAACAGAGCACACGTTAGATGGGACCTCTGTAAAGTAGTCCATTTTAGTCAAGGGACAGCCAACCGTAAGTAATGCTAATATATTCAAAGCCTTGTGATGTTGAGGCCACCACCTCTTGCCTCCTGGGTCATGCAGTGTTTTGATTCAAACAGAACCTTGATCTGTATCAGGCGTCCTGAGTTACTGCAGCAGTCCATCTGCAGTAACCAGTCCCCGTGTCCAGACTGCACTTCCCAGAATCACGTCCTCAGCCCACTTGGGGGTGACCCATTTAGCTGGTCAAGTAGCAGCTGCAGAACAATCCTATGGCTGTTCATATGGCTGATGGGTCACAAGCACTTCTAAAAGCAAACATGATGTTCTGCCCTCCAGAAACACTCAAAAATGGCAGATGAAAATTATACAAAGTCTGTATAATATCAGGCTATCCTGATGCACAATTTCATATTACCTCTATGCCTCAAACAAATGAAGGTGAGGTAAAAGATGTTTTACTGAAAATAGAATGGGAGCTAATATTCCTGAAGCCCTTAACCCAAGCCAGGCACTTTGCAAAGTGTTTTAAATGCATCATTAAATCTTCAATCCTCTCAACAACCCCATGAAATAATTATTATTATCATCTCATTTTACATATGCAGACATTGATATTCTGGCAAATCAAGCAATTTGTCCATAGTCATAGAGCTGTTGTTGTTGTTGTTGTTGTTATTTGCCATCGAGTCGGCCCCGACTCATAGCGACCCCTCCTTGGGTTTCCGAGGCAGTATCACTACGGAAGTAGGATTGCCCAACCTTCCTTCCGAGGAGTGGTTGGTGGGTTTGAACTGCCAGCCTTCTGGTTAGCAGTCCAGTGCCTCAGGCACTATGCTACCAGGAAGTATGGAAATCAAAGTTCAGAGACAGAATTCAAACTCAGTCTTCAACCCTGATCATTGATTGAGAAGCTGCATTTTTAACCTTCATGCTATGTGCTGCCTCAGAATCATGATGGCCTTCAAGCTCTTGAAATTCACTGTCATTTCTGCATCTGCAGCAAGTCCAAAGGACTGCCCACTTCATGCAAGTTGGATATTTTAATCTGTCTCTATCAGTAGCAGGAGCCCTAGTGGAACTGTGGTTAAGTGCTTTGCAGCTAACTGAAAGTTGAGGCAAGACTGTTTCCCTAAATATTTACAGGCTTGGAAACTCTATGGGACACTTCCACTCTGTCCTATAAGGTCACCAGGAGTTAAAATCAACTACACTGCAGTGGGATTTGGGTTTGTTTGTTTGCTTATTTGTTTGTTTATTTGTTTTGGTTTTCTATCACTGGAAAACTGCTCCTAACCTTTCAAAATTCAATCACCTGTCACCTTCTTTTCTACCCCTAGCAATGAGATAATAAGATACCACTTCAAACCATTAAACACACTGCCATCAAGTCGAACTTGACTCATATTGACCCCTCCTTGGGTTTCCAAGGTGGTATCACTACGGAAGTAGATTGCCCAACCTTTCTTTCAAGGAGTGGCTGGTGAGTTTGAACCACCAACCTTCTGGTTAGCAGTCCAATGTCTTAGGCACTATGCCACAAGAGCTCCCTTCATACCATTGTTGTTGTTGTTGTTATTTGCCGTCGAGTCAGCCCTGACTCATAGCGACCCCTCCTTGGGTTTCCGAGGCAGTATCACTACAGAAGTAGGATTGCCCAACTTTCCTTCCGAGGAGTGGCTGGTGGATTTGAACCTCCAGGCTTCTGGTTAGCAGTCAATGCCTTAGGCACTATGCTACCAGAGCTCCTAAATAGTGTTAGTGGAATGACCACTTGTTGTTGTTATGTGCTGTCGAGTCAGACCCGACTCATAGCAACCCCTCTTTGGGTTTCCGGGGCAGTATCACTACAGAAGTAGATTACCCCATCTTCCTTTCAAGGAGTGGTTGGTGGGTTTGAACCATCAGCCTTCTGGTTAGCAGTCAAGTGCCTTAGGCACTACGCTACCAGACCTCCCTTTTTCATAAAACTTAGGAGGGCTATTATCAGAAAAACAAAAAATAGCAAGTGTTGACAAGAATAAACTGGGACTCTCATCAATCACTGGTGAGAATGTAAAATGATATAGCCATTATGGGAAACAAGGTGCCTATTCCTCAAATAGGCATAAAATTACCATAAGACCCAGCAACTTCATTCCTGGGTGTACTTACCCAAAAGACTTGAAAACAGAGATGCAAAAAGAGACTTGTACACCGATGTTCACTGCAGCACTATTCACAATAGCCAAAAGGTGGAAACAACCCAAATGCCTATCAGCAGATGAGTAGATAAAAAAGAAGAAACAAACATACAATGGAATGTTACTCAGCCATAAAGAGAAATGACATTCTGATACTTGCTATGACATGGATTAACCTTGAAAACATTATTCTGAAAAAAAAATAAGTCAGACACAAAAAAATAATTGCATGACCCCAGTTACATGAAATACTTAGAATAGGAAAATGCATAAAGACAAGATTTTAGTGGTTACCATGGACTGGAAGGCGAGAAAACAGAGAGGTATTATTTAAGGGGCACTTAGTTTCTGTTTTAGGGAGCTCTAGGAACCAGCTACTCCTCAGAAGGAAGATGGGGCAATCTACTTCCATAGTGATACTGCCTCAGAAATCCAAAGAAGAATCACTATGAGTTGGATCCAACTCGACAGCAGTGAGTTTGGTTTGGTTTGGTTTAGTTTCTATTTAGGAGGATAAAAACCATTTAAAAATGGATGACGGTGATGATTGTACAACATGGTAAATATAACTAATGTCGCTGAGTTGTACACTTAAATGTCATTAAAATGGGAATGTTTTGTTATATCTCTCTTACCACAATAAAGAGAGAGAGAAAGAGAATCCAGAAATTGAATTTAAAAAGTGTGTTCTTCCTTAAGCCACTGCAGTTCTTTACGCATACCCAATTAAAGTATTGCAATTATCTACCTCCCAAACCAAAGGAAAAGCACTTCAAGGGAGAGGGCCCTAATAATTTCTGATGCTCTGTGATCCGGCAAAACACTTGAAATAGAAAGTGTTCCACAAAGTTATGCCAAGTCACAGAGAGAATGAACATAGGCTGGGAAAGAGGCAGGATTTCTGACATAAAATGAATTACGGAATCCCCAAATCAAGAATTTCTAACTTTGGGTCCCTTCCCCCAACCCAACTGTGTCCCTAGATTGGGTTCCTGGTCTTGTGAAACTCTGAAACTTACATGCACAATTTTGTGAACATAAGCATTTGTGAGTTTTTTAGAGAGCTGTCAAATTTTATACTTCCTGGGACAATCCCAGTTTATTTTTGTTGTAGTTCACATAACTTTTAAAAAATTATTTTTAATATCTCTTTTCCTTTACAAAATGATTCCATACAATAAAGATTATAATGCACTGTATAAAACTTCATCCATCTTTCTACCTTGACAGCCAGGTGAACTCACGACTCCTGGACCAACAAGGAACGCTTCCTGGACTATCACTGCACTGTCTGTTGCAGCCGGCAACCTCTGCTTTACACAGAGGCTGGTGCAGATTAGATCAAAGTTACTGTGTAGTACGGGCCTCTCCTGGTTTCTCTCACAAAGCTCCAGACCACAGACACTGGCTGCACCCTTGACACTTGTGGGACTTCTATCATAAGTAAAACCAGATCAGCAAAAGAACTAGCAGCATTCTTGGAAACAGCTGAAAGTGCATGTCTTGTTGACAGGGCATCAGTAAAAACCAACTTAGTAGCACATTCCTTTAAGGGAGGTGATGTCAGGCTTTCTTGGCAGAAACTTACCTTGATAAATTATGATGGGAATGCAAGTTGTTGAATAGGAGAAGAAGGAAGAGTGTGGACCACTGTTCTTGCCTCTCCTGTGGGAGGAGGGGCTTTGGTTGTTCTAACTGACTTGAAAGCTGTTCAGTGAAGACTGATAAATTGGGGTAATTGCAATAGTGAGTGTAATGGGTTGAATTGTGTCCCCAAAAAGATATGTTGAAGTCCTAATCTCTAGAATCTGTCAATGTGACCTCTTTTGGAAATAGTCTATGAAGATGTTATTAGTTAAGTTAATATGAGGGTGGGTTCTAATTATCTATGAACAGTGCCCTTATAAAAGAGGGTAAAGCAGACAGAGAGGTGGTAAGGGAGGTGATCATGTGATGAGTGAGGCAGAGACTGGAGTGATGCATCTACAAGCCAAGGAACACTAAAGATTTGAAGGAATCATCAGAAGCTGGAAGAGGCAAGGAAGGATCTTTCCCTAGAGGCTTCCAGAGATCATGGTCCTGCTGATTTCTAGCCTCCAGAACTATGAGACAATAGATTTGTATTGTTTTAAGCCACTCAGTTTGTGGTAATTTGTTATAGTAGCCCTAGGACACTAATATGGTGAAGTATCATGATCATGTTGTCCTAAGAAGTCTTCAATGGGGGAGGAGGGAGGGGAAGGCTGATACCATCTCAGATCAAGAACCTAGAATTTCCAAGGATGACATACAGAAAAATCAAATATATTAATTCATGAGCTCACTCATACTATCTGAAAGACACTAAAAGGAATACAAAGCAAGAAAAAAAATTAATTAAAATAGAGTGTCTTTAGAAACTACCAGCCAACTGGCTGGGGAAGATACGAAACAGAGCCTAACAATAAAACAGAAATAACCAATGTGAAGAGTACCAAGAAAATTAATTTTAGAGGTCACATGTATATTGGCATATTCATAGAAGAGATTATGAAATTGGGGAAAATCTGTATAGGCAAATGGGAGAAGAAAAAGCACCCAAGCAGAGTTTCCACCTTGTCATGCTTTAGCCACAACTCCCATGTTATAGGGCAGTTAAAGGTGCTAGAGGGAGCAGTGGTGGTTCAGTGATAGAATACATCCCTTCCATGCAGGAGATACAGGATTGATTCCCAACCAATACACTCCAAGCATAGTCACCACCTGTCTGCCAGTAGAGGCTTATTTTTTGCTACAATACTGAACAGATTTCAGCAGAGCTTCCAGGCTATGATAGAATAGGGAAAAAGGCCTCACAATCTATCTCCCAAAATCAGCCAATGAGAACACTATGAATCACATAACAGTCCTATCGGCAGGTGATCATGGGGATAGTATAGGACTGCACAGTGTTCCACTCCACTGTGCTTGGGACCGATTCCACAGCAACTGATAACAATACATCCTGGATGTCTGCCCAAGAATGGAGGAAATAAGGAGGGAAAACATCTCCCCACCCTTAGCACAAGCTGAAACAACCCAATCTCCTTCTATCCAAGAGAGGAAATTGGGCTCATCATCTATATATGTTTCCCAAGGCTCTGAGTAGTTCATCCATCAAGATTCTAAACTCCTCCAACAGGTCTCAGGGCATCTGATTCATGTCATATCTGATTCACCAAGACATGACGCCCATCATTTCCATTTCTCTTGTGATATGTAATCAACTTACAATGTATTTGAAAGGCTTTCTTCTTTAGAGCCTAGATTAGAGTGACACATTCCACCAGTGGTGGATTAAGTGCAGAATATGTGTCTTTGTTTATTGCTGTGATCTATCACTTCTGAAAGGAGACTACTTCAAGGCTCATTATTAAGTGGTTTGTGTTTTTATTTTACCCTTCTGTATTCTAAATAAGTAGCTCTGGTACAATAGTGGGTAAGGTATTTGGCTGCTAACAATAAAGTTGGCAGTTCAAACCCACCAGTTGCTCTACAGGAGGAAGATGAGGCAATTTACTTCCATAAAGATATACAGGCTTCCATGTATAGGATTGGCAGATAATGGTTCTACAAGTGTATTTGTTTGTGCTGTAAGAATTTCCAGGGGTATAGTAGAGCTGACAAGGGACAAAGTTGCAGTCACTTCTTGGTCACAGACAGCTACCCAGAAGTAGTAGTTGAACCTGTGGGCTCAGGATCATAGTCACATGGGACATCAAGTTCAATTGGCATAACATAGTACACAAAACATTGTTCCACCTCCTACTTTGGTGAGTAGCGACTGGGATCTTAAAAGCTTGCAAGCAGCCATTTAGATGCAATGATGGGTCTCTCCTTGTCCAGAGCAAAGAAGAATGAAGAAAACCAAAGATTCATGGAAAGAATTAGTCCTTGTGACTGGTACACCATGTGATCCTCAGCCTATACAACTATGAGACCAGAAGAACTAGATGGTGCCTGGCTACCACTGGCTACCACTGTCAACCACTCAGAGGGAGATCTATGGAGGAGATCCTGGATAGAAAAGGAGAACAATGTGGAACAAAACTCAAAATCATTTAGAAAAAAAAAGAGGGGGGGACCAGCTTTGCTGGTCTGACAGAGCCTGATGGAACCACTGAGACTATGGTCCCTAGCTGCCCTTCAGGTCTGGAACTGAACCCACACCTGTGGCTTCCAGCCAAACAAAAGACAGGCATATGAGTTGAACATGTACTTGAGGTAGAGGTAGATACACTCCTTGGAGAGAACTATTAGGGAGAAAGAAGGCTGTTTATGCACAGGGATACAGCTCAGGGGGCAGGAGTGCATAGAGGGATGGACACAGGGAAGAGGTAACTATCAGGAGGAAGTGGGAGGGGAGCTGTTGCGTTGGGGTAAAATGTCATGAGACAACGTGTGTATGAACTGCTGTATGGAAAGTGAATTTGCTCTGTAAACTTTCACCAAATCACAATTTAAAAAAAAAAAAAAAGATATACAGCCTTGGAAACCCAATGGGAGTCAAGATTTACAGCCTTGGAAACCCAGTAGGGGTCACTCTGAGTAGGAATCAACTTGATGGCAGTGGCTGGATATGCTATGTAGATTTTACATTTTTTAAAACATAAAGTTACATAGAAAATGTCTGATGTTTTGGTAGTCCACATCCACACTAAAAATATCTGGTTCATTTTACTGATTCCTTGATCCTATTTTTCTAGTGATTTTTAAGTCAGGGCTATTGGCCCTAAATATAATGACTTATTGTTAAGTCTTAAAACCTTCTTATCTGATGGTTTTTCCAAAGTGTTGTTACTATAATACCTTTGAGAGTGACACATTTGATCAACAGCATCCTTTATAAGGAAAAAGTTGAGAAGATCTGCTCCATGGTATAAAGCAAAGAAAGTCAACTACAAAGATGAAACAATAAGGCAACAAATTTCAATGAGAAAATTGGATGGTAATCTTTGAAGAATGTTAGAAATCAGATAATATTCCAGAAGATCTAAATACGCTTTGGTTCTGCTTGTGTATTAGTTCTCTGGTGCTGCCAAAACAGAAATACCACAAGTGGATGGCTTCAACAAACAGAAATTTATTCTCTTATAGTTTAGAAGGGAGCTCTGGTGGCATAGTGCCTAAGCCACTTGACTGCTAACCAGAAGGCTGGCAGTTCAAACTCACCAGCCACTCCTCAGAGGGAAGTTTGGGCAATCTACTTCGGTAGTGATACTGCCTTGGAAACCCAAGGAGGGGTCGCTATGAGTCAGGTCCGACTCGATGGCCCATAACAAAAACAACAACAATAGTTTAGAAGGCTAGAAATCTTAATTCAGAGCACTGGCTTTAGGGAAAGACTAGACTGAAAGTCTGAGTTCAGAGTGCTAGCTCTGAGGCTGGGTGGAGGCCTCTCAACCTTGGGCTTCAGCTCTCCCTTCCAGGCCCACTGGAACAAGCTAGTGGCTTCTCCTGACTCATGTAGTTGCTAGCTGCTGAGACTGATGAATCCAAGATTGGCAGGTAAAATGGCAGATTGCTGGCTCACAGTCTATGAAGGCAACAACCCCAAGATCAATAGGCAACATGGCAAGCCATTGGTTCAAGTCCAGGAACTAAAAATGAAGACTCAGCCAAATGCAGGATCCTTTCTATATACACTGAAAGCAGGATACACACTGAAAGCAACTCCCCTTCAACTAATTAGCTAGCCACAACAGATTCCACCATGGAGGTGATTATACCACATCCAATCTCATCATGGACAATGACTACATCCAGCTGCCAAGCCACAAAAAACATAGCCCAGCCAAGTTGACACAGAAATTTAACTACCATGCTTAAGAACAGGAACTAAGCAAACAAAAACAAAAAACTCACTACCATCAAATCAGATCCGCCTCATAGTGATTCCTCCTTGGGTTTCTGAGGCACTATCACTACAGAAGTAAATTGCCCACTTTTCCTTCCAAGGAGTAATTGGTGGGTTTGAGCTGCCAACCTTCTGGTTAACAGTTGAATGCCTTAGGCACTATGCCACCAGAACTAAACAACGATGCCCTTTATCATCACTTTTATTCAATATTGCACTGGAAGTTCTAGCCAGAGCAGTAAGGCAAGAAAGAAATAACAGGCATCCAAATTTGTAAGGAAGAAGTAAAACTATCCCTATTTGTTAAGGAGATAATCCTATACATGGAAAATTCCAGAGATTTGACAAGAAAGCTACTGGAACTAATAGAAGGATTCAGCAAAGTGGCAGGGTATAAGATCAACATACAAAAATCAGTCCGATTCCCCTACGCTAACAAAGAGAATAATGAAAAGGAAATCAGGAAAACAATACCATTTACAACAGCCACCAGAAAGATAAAATATTTAAGAATAAATCTAATCAGAGATGTAAAAAACCTTTAATAAGAAAAGTAAAAAAACACTACTGCAGGAAACCTACATAAATGGAAGAATATACCATGCTTATGGATAGGAAGACTTAATGTTGTGGAAATGTCAATACTACAGAAATCAATCTATACATATAATGCAATCCCAATCTGAATTCCGTCAATATTCTTTAATGAAACGGAAAAACTAATCACCAACTTTATTTGGAAAAGAAAGACCCCAGATAAGCAATGTACTGCCAAAGAAATGGAACAAAGTAGGAAGCTACACATTTCCCAATCTCAGAACCTACTTTACAGCCATAATAGTCAAAACAGCCTGGTACTGGTACAAAGACACACAGACCAATGGGACAGAATTGAGAATCCAGAAGTAAATCCATCCACCTATGCAAAGTTGATCTTCAACAAAGGGCCAAAACCATCAAATGGGGAAAAGATAATCTCTTTAACAAATGATGATGGTAAATGTGGATATCCATTTGCAGAAAACTGAAATAGGATCCATATCTGACACCATATACAAAAACCAACTCAAGATGGATCAAAGACCTAAATGTAAAACCTAGAACTATAAAGATCATGTAAGAAAAAATAAGGGCAAACGTAGAGTATCTAATTTATGGCATACACAGTCTACCAAGCATAACAAAAAATTCACAAACAGCAGAAGATAAACTAGATAACTGGGACCTTCAAAAAATTAAATTATGTTTTGTGACAACATATCTGACAAAGGACTGTTCTCTAAAATTTATAGACAACCTCAACATCTCAACAACAAAAAGACAACCTAATTTGAAAACGGGTAAAGGACGTTAACAGCTGCTTCACCAAAGACATTCAAGCAGCTAACAAATACATAAACAGATCATCTCAATTAGTAGCCATTAGATAGATGCAAATCAAAACAACAATGAGATATCATCTCATGCCAGCAGTAATAGCAATGATCAAAGAAACAGAAAACAACAAATGGTGGAGGAGGTGTGGGAAGAGAAGAATGCTAATACATTGTTGGTGGAATTGTAAAATGGTACAATCACTGTGAAAAACAGTACAGCACTTACTTATAAGTTAGAAATAGAGATACCATATGATTCAGCAATCCTACTAATAGGTATGCATCATAGAGAAATAAGAGCCATGACACAAACAGATACATGCACACCCATGGTCATTGCAACATCATTCATAATAGCAAAAAGTGCCCATCCACAGATGAATGAATAAACACACTATGGAACATACACACAATGGAATACTATACAACATTAAAGAATAACAATAAATCCATGAAACATCTCACAACATGGATGAACCTGGAGGACATTATGCCTAGTGAAATCAATTAATCACGAAAGGACCAATATTGTATGAGACCACTATTACAAAAAGTTAAGAAAATGTTTATACACCAAAATAAGCATTTTTTGATGGATACCAGGGATAGAGAAAGGAGGGAAGGAAAATCACTAACTAGATAGTAGACATGTATTAACTTAGGTGAAGGGAAAAGCAATACACAACAAGGAGGAGGTCAGTAAAACATGACCTAGGCAAAGAAAGACACTGGGAAGTACTCAAGAGTAAAAGAAACAGAGGTAAATACAATTATATATACCATCCAGCGAACACAGTAATAACGAACAATAATTTACAAGCAGATACATAGATAAATATGTAAGCTGAGCAGGTGTGGGATGGTGTGTGGAACTATACCTATGAAGATATATAGATTTGGCAGAGGATGTTTCTACATACATATTTGTATGTGCTGCAAACATAGCCAGGTATATAGTAGAGCATACAAGGAGCAAAATTATGCAAATTCTTAGTCATTAACAAACATCTTGAGAGACTGAGTCACTGGACTTGAGATCTTAGGACCATAGTGTTGGTAACATCAGGGTCAATTGGCATAATATTGCCCATAAGGACAATGTTCTACATCCAACTTTGATGAATTACAACAGGGGTCTTAAAAACTTGCATGGCCATGTAAGATGCAACTATTGATCTATCCCCTTCTGGAGCGAAGCAGAGAGAAAAAAAAGTCAAAGATTGAAGGAAACAATTAGTCCAAAGGATTAATGGACCGCTAGAACCTCAGCCTCCACGAACCTGAGACCAGAACTAGATACGCCTGGCTACCACTATTGACTGCTCTGATCAGGATCACAACAGAAGGCCCTGGAAAGAGCGGGAGAAAAATATAGAACAAAATTTAAAATCATAAAAAAGACTAGACTTACTAGTCTCATAAAGACTGCTGGAACCCCCAAGACTATGGACCTTAGACCTTTCAAACCTGGAACTGAACCCACTCCCAGAGATCACCTTTCAGCTAAACAACAGATTGGTCTATAAAAATGATTAATACTACTTGTGAGGAACGTGCTTCTCAGAACAATCAACTGTCTGAGACCAAAAGGGTAGCATTTGCCCAAAAACAAAGTTAAGAAGTCAGGAAGGGGCAGGAAAGATGGATGAAACAAGGAATCCAGGGAGTAAGTAGAAAGAGTGCTATTACATTGAAGGGTTTGCAATTAAAAGGCAACACAACCATTGCAGTGGAGTCAGATTCAACTCATAGCAACCCCTCCTTGGGTTTCCGAGGTTATATCACTATGAAAGTAGATTGCCCAACCTTCCTCCCAGTGAGTGGCTGGTGATTTTGAACTGCCAGCCTCCTGATTAGCAGTCAAATGCCTTAGGCACTACGCCACCAGAGTCATGAAACAACTGTGTATAAATTCTTGAATGAGAAGCTAATTTGTTCTGTAAACTTTCATCCATATAGGTTTATTAGTTTATTAGTTTCCCATTCAAGAATTTATTTAGCCATTACCAATGGTTGTGTGTGTGTGTGTGTGTGT
>NW_006921599.1:2318444-2335144 GCF_000298275.1 Orycteropus afer afer
TCCTTCCGAGGAGTGGCTGGTGGGTTTGAACCGCCAGCCTCCTGGTTAGCAGTCAAGTGCCTTAGGCACTATGCTACCAGAGCTCCCGAATGATAATATAGTTCTATAGTTCTACATAAATGTAACTTAGCCAAACAATTTGCTTCCTGTGTGTGAATTGTCTTTGCATGTACAAGAGGCATTCCACAGCCCCACCAGTTAACTAGGAGCTACTGCCTGGCATCAATTTCTTTCTTTTTCTTTTTTTTTTAAACTACTATTTTTATTTTAAGAGCTTGTTTTACATTCAACATCACGCGTACATTTAGTTTCATTCCCCATTCGCCATGCACAACCCTAACCCAGTCTTCTCCCCTCCCTACCCTGCAACCTTCCCCCTGTGCCCCTCATAATTATGTTTGTCCTGCATTTCCTCAGATTGAATGTTGGTCCTCTGGTGTCCCATGGTCTATTGCTCTAAGGGATGTATTACCATTGAGTGTGTGGGTGCAGCATCCTGGGTTGAGTGGTCTGCATGTACATCTTGTTAACTATTGGGCTGAGAGCCCACCCTTGGGGGTGAGTTTTATTCCAGGCACCGGATGTATTTCAGGGCCATAGTATTGGGAGTCTAACCAGATTTCATCTGACCAGTAATTCTGGTCATTATTGAGTGTTTGGATTTTGTTCCACGTTTTCCCTCCCATTCTATCCAGGATCTCCAGATTTGATTCTCTACTGAGTGGTTGGCATTGGTAGCCCGGCACCATCTAGTTCTTCTGGTCTCAAGGGCCATCATGTCCTATGTCTAATTGCTTCTAAATGCCCTTGTTTGTTTGTTTGTTTGTTTTGTGTTCTTCTTCACTTCCGATGCTAGGAGCCCGTTAGCTGCATCTTAGACGGCTGCTTGAAAGCTTTTAAGACCCCAGTCACCACTCACCAATGTAGGATGTAGAGCAACACTTTTATGTATTTTGCTGTGCCAGTTTAATCTGGTGTACCCCAGTACTATGGTCCTGAGGTAGTAGATCTATTGGATCTCTCTCCCATAGTGTCAGGATGTTTATGAGGGATTACTCTGTGTCTGTCTTCTATTGTTTCTGTAAGGACTGCAGGTATTTTGTATCACTGGTGTCTGTACAAGGTAAACCTCAGCTGAGACTATCCTTGGTCTAGAGTATACCTCTATTCACTGACCCCTGTCTGATCATCTCAGGTGTTTATGTGTTTATCTGTATAGCCTAGTGTTTGGTGTTAATGGCAATGTGGTATTGTGGACACATTGGTTGGTTTTAGCATCTGTCATCTATCTCTTATGTGCACAGTTCAGTGTCCTCTCATTTCCCAATGTTATCATGGTGGTCATATATCCTTCCCATATATCATTCCCCCTACCCATGTCAGCATGTAAACCCCAACTAGCCCTAAATTAATTCCTCCCGTTACCTCCCCATCCCAGTAACCTACTAGGTGAGTTCCCTTTCCCAAGCAAACCTTTCTCTGTCTTTTTACAGTAATGGGCTTATACAGTACTTGTCCTTCTGTAATTGACTTATTTCACTCAGCATAATGTCCTCCAGGTTCATCCACATTGTGAGATGATTCGCATATCCCTCATTGTTCTTTAATGTGTCATAGTATTTCATTGTGTGGATATACCATAATTTAGTTATCCACTCATCCATTGATGGTCATTTAGGTTGTTTCCATCTCTTTTACTATGGTGAATTGTGCTGCAGTGAACATAGGTGTACATATATCAATTTCTTCTTGAATCAACACTGTTATCCATGAGGAGGTTCAATACACTTGTCTAAGAGGAAACTTCTTGGCTCAAATCTTGTCCTCATTGTCTTGTTTACTCCACTCATAGATGTTTCACCTTGTGAAATAAACTTGGGATAAAAATGACTCCTTTACCCTAAGCCTTAGGACCTAAAGGAGCTCTGATGGTGTAGTGGCTAAGCATTCAGCTGCTGACCAAAAGGTCAGCAGTTCAAACCACCTGAAAGATGAGGCAGTCTGCTTCCATAAAGATTTACAGCCTTGGAAAACCAATGAAGCGGTTCTACTCTGTCTTCTAGGGTTGCTATGAGTGAGAATGGACTTAATGGCAGTGGGTTTGGTTTTTGATTTTAGAACCTAAGGTGTTATGACAATGACTCTGCAACAGGATAAAAGAATATCATATTGACAAATTAAACACTTATTGATGTAAGCATATGCTCATTTTGATAAAATATTATATGAATATTTTTATCAGAGAATCCAGTTGCTTTTCCAGGAAGCTCTGGTAGCGTAGTGCCTAACGCACTTGACTGCTAACCAGAAGGCTGCTGGTTCAAACCCACCAGCCACTCCTTGGAAGGAAGATGAGGCAATCTACTTCCGTAGTGATACTGCGTTGGAAACCCAAGGCAGGGTCATTATGAGTCGGGTCCAACTCGATGGCACATAACAACAACAACAATTTGCTTTTCCCTCATATACCTATCATTCTATAGAAGCATGGTTTACCCTAGATACTCAGTAAACAGTTGCTAAATGGACAGACAAATGACATGTTGTCCATGCTAGTTCTTTGCCTGAGTTGATTTTTTCAAATATCTGAATTAAGAGAACTCCTGCCTTAAAAGAGATTGAAGGAGAAACACTTTATAAGAATATTTTTTATTTTTGAACTCCAATTACATTTAGCTTTAAAGGCTATTGTGCATTGAAACTCTAAGAGATACTTTGGGTATCATAGGGTATGTAATGTGAATTCAATATCTCCCCAGTAACATTACTGATATGATATTAAAAAGCAGAATTTTTATTAATTTATGAGGTGCTATATTACCAATTTTAGGCAATAAGGAGATTTACAAAGTGTGTTAGACTGGGTTCTTTAGAGAAGCAAAACCAGTAAAGCTTAGAGAGAGAGAGAGAGAGAGAGAGAGAGAAACTTATTTTAGGAAAATGGCTCACACACTTATAGAAGCTGGCAAGTCCCAAGTTCTTGGGTCAAACGTCATATGTGTCATAGTATTTCATTGTGTGGATATACCATAATTTAGTTATCCACTCATCCATTGATGGTCATCACCCGACTTGTGCTCTTGCAAGGGCTGATGAGCTCAAGGTTGGCAGGCAGTACTAGCTGTTCACTCCAACGAATGACAAATCCAAGATCTCCAAGCTGAATGGTAGATTGTTCACTCATGGACAGTTGTAGGCAGCACAACAGAATTCTGATCCACTGAAGGGTTTCTCTTTTCCGAGGATGTCCATAAATGTACTGGAAGCAGGCCACACCCCTAAGAAAACTCTCTTTCAATGGATTGACTGCTCAAAACATACATCTGATCCCATCATTGGAACAACCCACATCACAATTGCTTAAACCACACAGAATTGTGGTCCAGCCAAGTTGACACAAAGCTCCAACTATCACAGTCCACCCCTTGTCAACTTGGCAGTTGTACATATCTTCTTAACCATATACAATTTCTAAATAAGGACAATTAGAAAGTCATATTTGTGCCTAACATGATACACTAGCACATGTACAACCGAAATACATTAACCTTATTTACATTTCACAGTTCATAATAGAAGGAAACAAAAATACTTGATGCATATATACACTGAAGTAATGTAACAGTCACAGTCCTCATTTCTGCAACTGGTCACATGGTCATTGCTGATATTCAGAGCTACCTTTTTCCACCACCAATTCTGTATTTTCCTTGTCCTCAGCAAGCACCTCAGCTGGTCGTGGTTCTTTGCCTGGTGGGGTGACCCAAACTATCATTCCTGAAGGGTCCGGGCCATTAGCAGTCATATCAGAATTGGGTTGCTGTAATTTTTCATTGATTTTAATCACAGGGCATGATAGTACTAAGAGACGTTCTAAAGAATCTCCTGTATTCCAGACATATTCTTCTTTACATCAATTATAAATGTCAATCCAGTTTCCCCTTGGTAATCAGGATCTATCACACCAGATAGTACAGTAATACCTTTCTTTGTCTGTTGATCCAGAGGCATGAGGAAGCCAAAATGACCAGGTGGCATTCTTTTTTTTTTTTTTTTTCTTGTGATTTGAGTAAAGATCCACAGAGCAAATTCACTTTCCATACAGTAGTTCACGTACACTTTGTCTCATGACATTGACCACAGTTTACCACAATGCAACAGCTCCCCTCCCACTTCCTCCCCATAGTTACCTCTTCCCAGTGTCCATCCATCCATGGACTCCTGCCCCCTGAGATGTCTCCCTGTGCATAAGCAGCCCTTCTTTCTCCCATGATTGTTCTCTCCAAGGAGTATATCTACTTGAGGTAAATGTTCAACTCATATGCCTGGATTTTGTTCGGCTGGAAACCACAGTTGTGTGTTTAATTCCATACCTGAAGGGCAGCTAGGGGCCACAGTCTCAGCGGTTCCGCCGGGCCCTATCGGGCCAGCAAAACTGGCCCCTCCCATCTTTTTTTTTTTCCTCCAAATGATTTTGAGTTTTGTTCCACATTTTTCTCCCTCTCTATCAAGGATCTCCTAGATAGATCCCCTTCCACATGGATGACAATGGTAGCCAGGCACCATCTAGTTTTTCTGGTCTCATAGTTGTATAGTTTGCAGATCAGATGGTATAGCAGTCACTAGGACTAATTGTTTCCATGAATTTTGGTTTTCTTCATTCTTCTTTGCTCTAGACAAGGAGTGACCCATCATTGCATCTTGATGGCAGCTTACTAGCTTTTAAGATCCCAGTCACTACTCGCCAGGTGGCATTCTTAATTTCTGGGTCAATGCAATCAGTATTGTGTCTCCAGGTGGGAGGAATGTTCCTCCTTTTGGGACTAAGATCTCCAGATCTGCAGAGCATAGGGTAGCAGGGACAGGAAGCAAAAATTTTTGTGTGGGTCACTAGAGGTAATAGTGAGTGGTACCACCCCTTGGTTCCTGGACCTGTGAGTCCTGGCTATTAGGGAAACAGCACCGTATATTGGACACTGGTTTAGAGCATATGCAGCCTCCTGGAGAACAGTGCCCCAACCCTTCAAGGTATTGCCACCTAGCTGTCACCATAATTATGTTTTCAGTAGGCCATTCCATCATTCTATCAAGCCATTTGCTTCAGGATGATGGGGAACATGGTAAGACCAGTGAATTCCATGAGCATGGGCCCATTCCCGCACTTCATTTGCTGTGAAGTGAGTCTCTTGATCTGAAGCAATGCTGTGTGGGATACCATGACAGTGGATAAGGCATTCTGTAAGTCCACTGATGGTAGTTTTGGCAGAAGAATTGCATGCAGGGAAGGCGAATCCTTATCCAGAATAAGTATCTATTCCAGTAAGAACAAAATGCTGTCCTTTCCATGATAGAAGCAGTCCCATGTAATCAACCAGCCACCACAATGTGGGCTGATCACCCTGAAGAATGGTTCCATATCATGGACTCAGTGTTGGTCTCTGCTGCTGGCAAATTGGGCACTCAGCAGTGACAGTAGCCAAATAAGCCTTGGTAAGTCAGAGTTCATGTTGCTGAGCCCATGCATAACCTCCATCCCTGCCACTTTGTTCATGAGCCCATTGAGCAATGACAGTAGTACCTGGGGAAAAAGGATGGCTGGTTTCCACTGAACATGTCATCCTACCCACCTGATTGTTTAAGTCCTTCTCTGCCGAGGTCAACTTTCGGTGGGCATTCACATGAGACACAAATATCTTTACTCTTTTGGCCCAATCAGAGAGATCTATCCATATACCTCTCCCCATACCACCAATTTTCCAATCATGCTCTTTCCAAGTCCCAGACCAACCAGCCAAACCATTAGCCACAGCCTATGAACCTGTATATAATCACACATCTGGCCATTTCTGATTCCAGGCAAAGGGAACAGCCATGTGCATGGCTCCAAGTTCTGCCCATTGGGAGGATTTCCCTTCACCACTGTCCTTCAAGGAAGTCCCAGAAAGGGGCTGCAGTGCTGCTGCTGTTCACTTTCGGTGGTGCCTGCATACTGCACAGAACCATCCGTAAACCAGGCACAACTTTTCTCTTCCTCAGTCAATTGATCATAAGGAACTCCCCATGAGGCCATAGGTGCAGACTGGGAGAGGGAAAGTAATGTGACTGGAGTGGAGAACATAAGCATTTAGTCCACTTCCTCATGCAACTTACTTGTGCCTTCAGGTCCTGCTTAAGCCCAATCTCTGATATACCACTTCCATTTAATGATGGAGTGCTGTTGTGCACATCCAACTTTATGACTCTGTGGGTCAGACAACACCCAGTTCATGATAGGCACCTCAGGCCTCATGGTGACTTGGTGAACCATACTTAGATGTTCGGTCTCTACTAAAGCCCAGTAACAAGCTCAAAGCTGTTTCTCAAAAGGAGAGTAGTTGTCTGCAGAGGATGGTAGGGCTTTGCTCCAAAATCCCAAGGGTCTGTGTTGCAATTCACCAATAGGGACCTGACAAAGACTCCAAACAGCATCTCTATCTACTACAGACACTTCAAACACCATTGGATCAGCTGGATCATAAGGCCCAAGTGGCAGAGCAGCCTGCACAGCAACCTGAACCTGTTGCAGAGCCTTCTGTTGTTCTGGGCCCCACTCAAAACTAGCAGCTTTCCGAGTCACTTGATAAATAGGCCACAGCAATTCACCCAAATGAGGGATATGTTGCCTCCAAATCCAAAGAGGCCCACCAGACATTGTGCCTCCTTTTTAGTTGTGGGGGAAGCCAGATACAATAACTTATGCTTCACGTTAGTAGGAATATCTCGACATGCCCCACACCATTGCACCCCTTGAAATTTCACTGAGGTGGAAGGTGCCTGAATTTTTGTTGGGTTAATTTCCCAACCTTAGCATGCATATGTCTCACCAATAAGTCTAGAGTCATCAGTACTTCTTCCTTACTAGGTCCAGTCAGCATAATGTCATCAATATAATGGACCAGTGTGATGTCTTGTGGAAGAGAAAGGCAATCAAGATCCCTACAGACTAAATTATGACGTAGTGCCAGGGAATTGATATACCCTTGAGGAAGCACTGTGAAAGCATACTGTTGGACTTGCCAGCTGAAGGCAAACTGCTTCTGATGGTCCTTTGAAATTGGTATCAAGAAAAATGCATTGGCCAGATCAATAGCTGCATAGCAAATACCAGGAGATGTACTAATTTGCTCAAGCAATGAAACCACATCAGGAACAGCAGCTGCAATTGGAGTCACCACCTGATTAAGTTTACAATAATCTACTGTCATTCTCCAAGATCCATCTATTTTTTGCACAGGCCAAATAGGTGAATTAAATGGGGATGTGGTTGGAATAACCACCCCAGCATCCTTCAAGTCTTTGATGGTGGCAGTAATCTCTGCAACCTCTCCAAGGATGCAGTATTGCTTTTGGTTTTCTATTTTTGTAGGTAAAGGCAGTTCTGATGGCTTCCACTTGGCTTTCCCTATCATAATAGCCCTTATTCCACATGTCAGGGACCCAATGTGGGAATTCTGCCAATTGCTCAGTATATCTATTCCAATTATGCATTCTGGAACTGGGGAAATCACTATAGAATGGGTTCGGGGACCCACTGGACCCACTGTGAGATGCACCTTAGCTAAGACTCCATCAATAACTTGACCTCCGTATGCCCCCACTCTGACTGGTGGGTCACAATGACACTTTGGGTCTCCTGGAATTAGTGTCACTTCAGAGCCAGTGTCCAGTAATACCTGAAAAGTCTTATTTCCTTTTCCACAATGAACAGTCACTCTTATAAAAGGCCTCAGATCCCTTTGGGGAAGGCTGGGAGAAAGATTGACATAAATTTTTGGCAATGTAGTGGGGTCCTTCCTCAAAGGAACCCAGCCTCCCCTTCATTCAAGGGTTTGTGGGTCTGTAAACTGGCTCAAGTCTGGGAATTGATTGAGAGGTTGTGACTCTGTATTCTGGTGATTCAATCTAGGCTGCTGTTCACATGACCTAGAATTCTTCTGTCTATACAGATCAAGTAAATATTTAATATTTACATGCTTGCCATGTATTTCACTACTAGGAACACCATGTGCAAGTAGCCAATGCCATAATTCCACACAAGTCAGAATATTCTGATTACTGTTCTGACTCTGCTGTCCATTATGGTAACCATGCCCACCTTGCCTTTGCCGGTTAATGCTGCCACTTGGCCCCTCCTACCATGGGGTCCAATCAGCCCCATCGTGGTTAAGTGTCTTAGTTCAATTAGGGCAGTTCCCACTGTCAAATCCTGCTTACATAAAATAGCAATCACAGCAGTCTTCAAGGATGCTGGAGCTCCCTTCACAAATTTATTCCTCACCCTATTGGTGAAAGGCGTGTCTTCTGGACTCTCCATTTCTGGATCTAGGGGTCTAATCTGATAAATCCATTCTAACAGGCCAATTTCCCTAAGCCTCTGGATACCTTCTTCTTCATTATACCAAGGCAGGTCTGGTACTTCAACTGGACTTAAGGTAGGCCACCGCATAATTCATGCTTCAGTAAGCCAGCCAGATAAACTATTAGATCCTTTCCTAACCTCTTGAGCTGAAACATTGAATGAAGAATCCATATTTAGTGGGCCTAAATCAATAAACTCAGACGGATCCAATCTTACATTCTTTGCACCATTATCCCACACCCTCAGTAGCCATTCCCATACATATCCTCCAGGTTTCTGTCTGTACATGTTAGCAAATCAAGTAGGTCTTTTCGGGTATAGCACACCACCTCCTCAGTCACACTTTTTATTTCACCTTTGGGTCTCGCTTGGACTTAACTTTAGTTATAGGTCTAGCAGCAACAACGGGTGGTTGGGGCAGTTCCTGAGAACATTCAGCAATGTCTTCCATGGCCTCTGCCTCAGGCAGGAACAGTTGGGTTAATCCTATCAAACTGAGGTGGAGGGGATAATGATTTTACAGTAAACCCTTCAGATGGGAGGGATTCAACAGAATTTACAGGCTCCATATCCTGATCTTCCTGACTATCTGCCCATATATCCCCATTCCAGGTTTCGGGATCCCATTTTTTCCCCAATCAATGCCTTCACTTTAACTTCAGACACCATTCTGGGTCAGTAATTTAATTGGCATTGTAATTCAGCTACCCTTACAATAAGACTCTGGGTGTGGTTTTCAGAAATATCAGTTCTGTTACTAGAAGAAATAAGACTTTCTTTCAGAGCACAACTGGAAACACTGATGTCTTTTATGCAGTGCTTAAGCTGTGACTCAGCAGCCCTGAGCTTATCTTGCTCTTTCACCACTTTGTCTAGTGTAAGTAGGACCAACCAACCAGCTTCCTTATACTCCTCATGCTGACAAAGTTGCAGAAAAGTATCAAATATGCATCACCCAGAGCCTCACTTCTCACAAGTACTTGATCTATTGGTGGTGCTATTTTGCATATTAATGTTGCCACCTCATGCCACGGATTAGTAGAGCTCTCTTTACTAACTAGAGGCAGAGTCACCAGTGCCTTTATGATTAATCAAATTGGAGAAAAAATTTAGGAAGCCCATCCTTATGATTTTGTCTCTCTAGAACCACTCCCAGTGCCAAATGTGTTAGATTGGGTTCTCTAGAGAAGCAAAACTAGTAAAGCTTAAAAAGAGAGATAAATTTATCTTAGGAAAATGGTTCACACACTTATAGAAGCTGGCAAGTCCCAAGTTCTTGGATCAAACATCAAGCTGGAGGCTTTTCCTGACTCGTGCTCCTGTAGGGGCTGACGAGCTCAAGGTTGGCAGGCAGTATACTGGTTGTTGACTCCAACGAATGACAAATCCAAGATCTCCAGGCCAAATAGTGGACTGTTTGTTCATGGACAGTTGTAGGCAGTGCAACAGAATCCTGATCCACAGAAGAGTGTCTCTTTTCCTGGAATGTCCATAAACATACTGGAAGCAGGCCACACCCTTAGGGAAACTCCCTTTCAACAGATTGGCTGCCCAAAACATATGCATCTGATTCCATGATTGGAACAACCCACATCACAATTGCTTAAACCACACAGAATTGTGGTCCAGTCATGTTATCACACAGCTCCAACTATCACACAAAGGCAGTCAGGAATTAAGCAATGAAGAAATGTGTAGACAACCTTTCTGCAATTGGCAATGCTGTCAGTGGAGAGTAGGTACAAAATGGATTGGGGGTGATGGCCCAACACAGGACATCAAAGACCAGGTGACCCAGCATAATGTAGATGTCAAGATTGCAAAAACAATCCATGATCTAACATAAAATATTTGGCTCTTAATTTGCATATAATATCTTATATGTTTTATAAGTTAGTTGAGGTCAAAATGAACACAAATTCCCCTCGGCCTGTGTATTTTCATCTTATGCAACCCCAGTTCCTTTGATCCTCTGCTGAAGAAGGTCAGATTAACCCATTTCAGATAAAGAAAAAATTCTGCCTTGGCCAAGTATTCAACCTTCAGCCTTGCTACATCCCTCGCTCCAACCACTCTGGCCCCATTTTGATCTCTTCATCATTTTCTTAACATGAAAATGCCAGGTAAAGCACAAAATACACAAGCCAATGATCTCCTTACTCCTCGTAACAATCCTTATTTTGTGCGTGATGAAATTGAAATACAGAGAGGTCCAGTAACTAGGCTAAGTCACTCAGCTGAAAACAGAAATCCAAATCCAAGCATCTGACTCTAAAGCCAATGCTTTTTAGCCATGTGTGTTATTGTCGTGTTTCTCCTAAAAAGCACAAAACCTGCTACCAGGATTAGATGGCCATCAGATATCTGTATGTCTGACTCCCTCTGAGCATCCCACCTGACCAAGAAGACCCCTAGCCAATGATGCAGACATAGACAGCCAACTCATTCATAACTATCCCCATTCAGTGCCACCAGCCCTGAGAGGAGGCTAACCCCTATTTCCATGCATCTGTAACTTCTGAAGGTCTCTGGGTGGTGCAAATAGTTAGCACATCACCACTAACCTAAAGTTTAGAGGTTTGAACTCACTCAGTGGTACTTGGATGAAAACCCTAGTGATGTGCTAGTGTAAAGATCATAGCCAAGAAAATACTATGGACAGTGGATGAGAAGATTAGGAATACTGTGGACATGGATGAGAAGGTTAAAAAGGTAGTGAAACTAAGTTAATGGAAATGGAACAACTGTTGTTGTTAGGTCCAATTGAGTCATCTCTGACTCATAGTGACCCTATATACAGCGGAAAGAAACATTGCCTGGTCCTGTGCCAGCTCCACAATCCTTGCTATACCTGAGCCCACCTTTGCAGCCACTGTGTCAATCCATCTCATTGAGGGCCTTCCCCTTTGTTATTGACCCTTAACTTTATCAACATGATATCCTACAGGGAATGGTCCCTTCTGATAAATGATCAAAGTAGGTGAGACAAAGTCTAGCCATTCTCTCTTCCAAGGACCATTCCAGCTGCACTTCTTCCAGGACAGATTTGTTAGTTATTTCAGCAGTCCATGGTACTTTCAGCATTCTTTGCCATCACCACAACTCCAAAGCATGGACTCTTCTTCAGTCTTCCTCATTCATTGTCCAGCTCTTACATGCATATGAGGTGATGGAAAATACCATGGCTTATGTTCAGTGCACCTTAGTCTTCAAGGAGTATCTTTGCACTTCAGCATTTGACAGAGGTCTTTTGCAGCAGATTTGTCCAGTGCTATGTGTTATCTGATATCTTTGCTGCTTCCCTTGGAGCTCTGGTAGCGTAGTGCCTAAGACTGCTAACCAGAAGGCTAACAGTTCAAACCCACCAGCCACTCCTTGGAGGGAAGATTAGGAAATCAACTTCCATAGTGATATTGCCTCAGAAACCCAAGGAGGGGTCACTATGAGTGGGATCTGACTCGCTGGCAAATAACAACAGCTTCCATTGGTGTTGATTGTAGAACCAACTAATATGAAGTCTTTAACAACTTCCATCCTTTCTCCATTTATCGTAATGTTACTTATTGGTCCATTTGTGAGGATTTTCATTTTCTTTATACTGAGATGCAATCCGTACTGTAGAGTGTAGTCTTCAATCTTCATCAGTTGGTGCTTCAAGTCACCCTCACTTTCAGCAAGCAAAGGTATGTCGTCAGCATATCACAGGTTGTTAATGAGTATTCTTCCAATCCTGATGCCACACTCTTCTTCATATAATCCAGTTTCTCAGATTATTTTCTCAGCATACAGATACAATAAGTATGGTGAAAGGATACAACCCTGATGCACTCCCTTCTTGATTTCAGTATCCCCTTGTTCTGTCGGAATGACAGCCTCCTGATCTATGTACAGGTTCCTCATGAGTACAATTAAGTATTCTGGAATTTCTATTCTTCTCAATGTTATCCAAAATTTGTTATGACCCACACAATCAAATGCCTTTGCAATGTCAATAAAACACAAGTAAACATATTTCTGATATTCTTTGCTTTGAGCCAAGATCCATCTGACATCAGCAATGAATTCCTCATTCCACGTCCTCTTCTGAGTTCAGCTTGCATTCCTGGAAGTTTTCTGTCAATATACTGCTGCAACCGTTTTTTGAGTTATCTTCAGTAAGATTTTACTTGCATATGATGTTGTTAGATAATTTCCACACTCTGTGGGATCACCTTTCTTTGGAATGGATACAAATATGGATCTCTTCCAGTCAGTTGGCCAGGTAGCTGTCTTCCAAATCTCTTGGCATAACCGAGCGAGTGACTCCAACACAGCATCCGTTTGTTGAAACATCTCAATGGGTATTTTGTCGATTCCTGGAGCCTTCTTTTTTTGCCACTTCCTTCAGTGCAGCCTTGACATCTTCCTTCAATACTATTCGTTTTTGATCATATGCCACCTCCTGAAATGGATGAACATCCACCAATTTTTGGTACAGTGATTCTGTATATTCCTTTCTTCCCTTTTGGTTTTCTAACTCCAGGTCTTTGTACATATCATTATAATAATTGACTTTGTCTTCTCAAGCTGCTCTTTGAAATCTTCTGTTCAGCTCTTTTACCTTGTCATTTCTTCCATTTGCTTTAGCTACTCTCTGCTCAAGGGCAAGTTTCAGAGTCTCTTCTGACATCCATTTTGGTCTTTTCTTCCTTTCCTGTCTTTTTGATTACCTTTTGCTTTCTTCATGAATGATGTTCTTGATGTGATCCCACAATACTTCTGGTTTTCAGTCACTGGCATTCAACGAATCAAATCTATTCTTTAGCCAGTCTCTGAATTCAGATGGGATATAATCAAGGTCATATTTTGGCTCTGGTGGACTTGTTTTAATTGTCTTTAACTTCAACTTGAACTTGCATATGAGAGGTTGATGGTCTGTTCCACAGTCAGCTCCTGGCCTTGTTTTGGCTGAAGATACTGAGTTTCTCCATCACCTCTTTCCACAAATATAGTCAGTCTGATTCCTGTGTACTCCTTTTGGAGAAGTTCATGTGTATAGCCACCATTTGTGTTGTTGAAAAAAGGTGTTTGCAACGAATAAGTCATTGTTGTTGTTGTGATTATGTGCCATGGAGTCGGACCCAACTCATAGCGACCTCTCCTTGGGTTTCTGAGGCAGTATAACTACAGAAGTAGATTGCCCAACCTTCCTTCCGAGGAGTGGCTGGTGGGTTTGAACTGCCAGCCTTCTGGTTAGTAGTCAAGTGCCTTAGGCATTATGCTATCAGAGCTCCTGACTAAGTCATTGGTCGTGCAAAATTCTATCATGTGATCACCAACATTATTTCTATCACCAAGGCCATATTTTCCAACTACTGGTGATTCTTCTTTGTTTCCAACTTTCCAATCACCAGTGATAATCATTCCAGTCACCAGTGATAATTAACACTTCTTCATTGCATGTTTGGTCAATTTCAGACTGCAGAAGTTGGTAAAAATCTTCAATTTCCTCATCTTTGGTTTTGATGGTTGGTACGTAAATTTGAATAATAGTACTATTAACTGGTCTTCCTTGTAGGCATATGGATATTATCCTACCACTGACAGCATTGTACTTCAGAATAGATCTTGAAATGTTCTTTGTGACAATGAATGTCACTCCACTCCTCTTCAATTTGTCATTCCCAGCATAGTAGATCATATGGTTGTCTTATTCAAAAGGGCCAAAACCATCCATTTCAGCTCACTAATGCCTAGGATATCGATCTTTATGTGTTCCATTTCATTTTTGACAACTTTCAGTTTTCCTAGATTCATACTTTATACATCCCATGTTCCAATTATTAATGGATGTTTGCAGCTGTTTCTTCACATTTTAAGTTGTGCCACATCACCAAATGGAAGTCTTGAAAACTTTACTCCATCCACATCATTAAGGTTGGCTCTACTCTGAAGAGGCAACTCTTCCCTAGTCACATTTTGAGTGCCTTCTGACCAGAGGGGCTCATCTTCCGGCACTATATCGGACAATGTTTCAGGGCTATTCATAAAGTTTTCCAGTAATATATCAGACAGTGTTTCACTGCTATTCATAAGGTTTTCACTGGGCAATTCTCTGAGAAGTGAATGGCCTCTTCTGAGATAGTCTTAATCTAGAAGCTCCACTGAAACCTGTCCACCAGTAACCCTGCTGGTATTTGAAATACCAGTGGCATAGCCTCCAGCCTCACAGCAACACACAACCCATCACAATTGACAAACTGACAGAGGAGTGATGGACTGAACCTCTAACCTTTTGGTTAGATAACCATTTGCACCACTCAGGAACTCCCCTATTACCTAAAGGGAGCACAAGAATCTATAATATGAAGATTTATATGTAAATGACTTAATAAGTAGGAAAACCATGTTGTTGGTGAGGTAGCAAATGGAAAGACTTCTCAGAGTACAATTGCTTGTGCATTTTTATTTTTGACTCATATGAATGTACTATCTATTCAAAAATCAAATGCTGATTTGATTTTTAAATTAGCTATTACTATTAGAAGTGTTAAAAATGATGGCTTAAGGGGATACAAACTAGGAGGCTGGAGGACAGACTGGGGAGACATTCTCAGTGTCTCCTTTCATACTATTTCTTTTTTTCATATCATGTACAAAAAATAATTGCATCAGATTTAAAAATTTAAAAAAAAAAAAAAGAAACACTACCATCACAAACAAACTAGTGCACCATTTGAAAAGAGACATTCTCCACTCAGGTTATACTCTGGAATCTCTGCTGTGAGAGCTCTGCCTTGAGCTTGTACTTGTTTGAGCATCTTTTTTTTTCAGCAGGCTAAAAGAAAAGTGAGAAATGCATGCTAGGGAAGTGTATGAGTGTTTACACAAGACCTCAAAAGCCCAGACTTTTCATTACCTTAAAAGTGGGACTCCATCAGCCTAGGATTATTTTAACATAAGTGACCCAAAACATAGTTCATACTTGGTTTATGTTGCTCTCCAGCTAACACAGGAAGGGGCAAAAATGTACTCAGGATTCCCTTACTCAGCATTTATTTATTATTCAGTAAATCCTAATGACTTCATCACTATTTCAGATGACACCCATTCACCCGGAAAGCCATGGGAAATTTCAGTGCTGAAAAGACCTCCTTGCACACAACTGTTGATATTTCAACTGTGGTATCCTAGAGAGGTTCGTTTGTCAAAATGGAAAAGCAGTTAAATTGTCTGTTGACAACAGTTTAGAGTTGTGGGTGTTTTCAGGGAGATGGAAGGCTAACTATAAATACTCTAATCAAAGAAAACTCAACACAGAAACCTAACACTGAGTCTTCATTTACAAAAGAATTCTGCACTTGGAGTTTTTTGTCTGTTTGTGTTTTAATTTCTTACTGTGATTCGGGTACAGGTTTGTTTTACTCACAATAGTTCATGCACATTTGGTTTCACTGCATGATTACAATCCCCAACCATAAAAAGCTGTCCACCCATCTCCTCCCTGTGATTATCCTTCCCTGTGTCCTTTTTATCTATGCATTCCTGTCTGTCTAGCTTTCCTTCTATCCAAAGGCTGCCCTTCTGATATCTCATGGTTGATTGATTTAGGAAGTGCATCTCCCTAGGGTAGGTGGGTGCATCTCTCTGGGGTAGGTGTTGTGTTTGTAGGTCTTTCTGCTGTTTGGCTGAGAGCCAATCCATGGAAGTGAGTCCAGTTCCAGGCCCAAAGGCTAACCCAGGGCCATAGTCTTGGGAGTTCCACCAGTCTCTATCCAACAAGTCATTCTGGTCATTTTTGTGTTTTTTAATTTTGTTCCACATTTTTCCTCCCACTCTATCCATGATCTCCAATTTTGATCCCTTTCCAAATGGTTGGCATTGATAGCCAGGCACCATCTACTTATTCTGGTCTCAAGGTCATGAGGTTCTGGTTACCTAGTGCCACTCTAACAAGAATATACCACAAATGAGATGACCTTGACAAACAAATGTTTATTCTTACAATTTGTAAGCTTTAAGTCCAAGTTCAAAGTGCTAGGCTCTAGGAGCTGAGCAAAAGCCCCTCAACCTTGGGGACCAGCTTTGCCTCCTGCTCCCAGCCCACTGAAGCTAGAGGCTTTTCTTCTCTCAGACAGCTGCTGGCTGCTGAGACTGAGAAACCCCAAGGTTGACAAGTAAAAAGGCACAGTCCCAATGTTACCACATGGCAGGCCATTGACTTAAGTCCATTGTAAGTCCCAAGGTCGGCAGAGCATAGAAGGCTGCTGAGCAATGACACAGCTACATGCAGGGTCCAAGAGTGCCATAGGCTAGAGACCAT
>NW_006921599.1:2337824-2341005 GCF_000298275.1 Orycteropus afer afer
ATGCTAAGACACAACTGATGTCTCATGTCAGTGTCATTTCCCATTTTCCCTTACCCAAGCCACTATATTTTGGAGTCTTTTTTTTTTTTTTTTTAAGTTTCTGAGTGGAAGAAATAGCTTTCTATACTGAGCAAAAAACTCGGAAGGAAGATGCAGCAATCTACTTCCCTAGTGATACTGCCTTGGAAACCCAAGGAGGGGTCGCTATGAGTCGGGTCCGACTCGATGGCACATAACAACAACAACAATTGAGCAAATGCCAGGAGACATCCTGTAAGAAGATTGGATTGCTGAATTATAGGTTGTTTGGAAGCACTGAATGGAACAAAGTTTTGGAAAAGCAGTTTGGGGTGGGATCAAGAAAGATCTTCCACGCTAGGAGGCTTGAAAGATAATGTCTACGAAAGGGGAATCACTGCAGTTTTATGGATAAGAGATTGATAATTGGATCTATGTTTAAGAATATAATTTCACATGTACAAGTATTACCTTAAAGTGCTATAAGCAACATGATGATAAACAGAAAATATTGAAGTTGTCAAGGATTTCATTTTACTTGGATCCACAATCAATCCCCATGAACGCAGCAGTCAATAAATCAAATGATATGTTACACTGGGCAAATCTGCTGCGAAAGATCTCTTTAAATTATTGAAGACTAAGGTGTGCCTCAAGCAAGCCATGGTATTTTCAATCACCTCATATTCATGTGAAAGCTGGATAATAAATAAGGAAGACCAAAGAAAAATTGATGCCTTTAAATTATGGTGTTTGTGAAGAACATTGAATATGATGGACTACCAGAAGAATGAACAATCCTGTCTTGAAAAAAGTACATCTGGAATGTCCTTAGAAGCCAGAAGGGTAAAACTTTGTCCCATGTACTTTGGACATGTTATCAGGAGGGACCAGTCTCTCAAGAAGGACATCATGCTCTGTTAAGTAAAGGGTCAGCAAAAAACAGGGAGACCCTCAACAAGTTAGATTGACACAATGGCTGCAACAATGAGTTCAAACGTAGGAACAATTGTGAGCATAGTGCAGGGTCCAGCACTGTTTTGTTCTGTTGTACATAGGGGTCACTCTGACTCAGAACTGACTCAACAGCACCTAACAACAACAAGGGGTTGTAACTGGGGTAGGATAGAAGACAGAAAGGGGGTCTTTCACATTTTACCCTGTATTCTACTATATTTTTCAAATGTTTAAATTTTTACAACATTTACTTGAGGAAGAAAAAAAAAAGAATATAACTCTAGGCTACAATAAAATGCTCAGAAATAATGCAGTACATTAAATGGATCAGGGTGAAGGAAAACTGGATATGAGGCGCTCAGAGGGGAAGTCTTAGGGTTCGCTCATTCCTAGTTATAAAACTGTCTCACATTTTCAAATCATTCTATAGCATTTACAGTATCCTGTATGTCACTTCATCCACCAACATTCCTATGAGATATATCTTATTATGTCCACTTTACCGATAAGGAAATAGAAGCTCATCTGTATTAAGTGGCTTGCCCAAAGCTAAATATTAACACTGCTTCAGCCTCCAAATTCATCCCTCTTTCCATTAAACCAAAGCCAACACCAAGAATACCCATATTTAATTTACAAGGAAAGTTCTCTACTCAAAGATACCTAGTGTTTTTTATTAAAAGATGGGAATATTTGGGAGTTTAGAAAATAATTTCCTTTAAAGAAAATATTGTCTGAGACATCCATGTGTGTACACACATACATCAAAAACTGTAACACCAAGATTTAGAGTGAAGCAAATGCTAGAAGTCAACTTTTAAACTTCTTGAAAATGGTGTCATTAAAGGAATTATAGCCACAATAACAAGGCTACAATAAAACAGTCGATACTGATATGGTGTGAATGAGAGGAACCGTTTGTTACATTCACTTAGGAATGTGGGTCAACCTTCTCAGGCTTCCCCTCCAGCCTTGTCTGAAGCATTAACAAATGGCTTTTTTGTCTCTGCATGTGTGACTATGGTATGTGACCGAACAAGCAGCTACTTCACTTGGGAAGGGCTTATCTGTAAAGGTTTACATCTACCCAGGCTCAAGCCTTCTGATCCAGATGGGTTGAAATGCTGTTTGAGAAACATTGTGATCCGCACCACCACCACCTCCACTGCCACCATCACCACCACCCCAGCCATGGTCCTGTTTCAAGAAATCACCAACTCCAGCTGAATTGACTTTGTCCCCAAGCTGGCAATGAGTCCTAAACCAGGTTTTCTGAAGCACACCCTAATGGGTTCATGGATTTCCTAGGACTACCCAGGACATCACTGTGGGTGCTAAGGCTAAACTCTAGTGGGAGGGAGTATGGAAGGTTGTATTATTCATTTCATTTTTAGTGAGGCCATTTCAGGCAAAGCTATTTTTGTGACCATTTTCATCCCCCTTCCCCTCAAGTCACCTTTCCTTCTCCCCATTCACTCTCATTGCTCAGTAATCATGTCATCATGTCCACTTTCCTGATTGTTAGAGTCTAACTGTTTACTTCATTTTCCATACTTGTCTTATGGTCTATTACTTACATATCTTTGTAGAGTGAAAAATTCCTTCCAAAGCTGTCTACAAATCTTAGATCTTGGGCTCAGTAATTTCTTAGGTTAAGCTTTCAGCAAGATAGAGAAGTGGTAATTACAGTTAGCCCAAAGGATGAAAACTGCACACCAAAAGAATAAATTACTTACAACTTTGTGAAGGGATATCATTGCTTTCACTGTGTATTAAAATTTGATATCCTCTACATGAACGAGAGGAAAAACATCTGCAAATTCAATAATCATCTATTTGCAATTAATAATGTGGAATTTCACCTGTACATAGCCTCTCCCTTCTGGAAAGAGGTGTTAACCTTTCATCTAGTTTCCTTTTGTAGCAGGGACAAACTGGGGCCAAAAGTTGGTTTTTCATGCTTCTCTAGAGTTAACTCATTTCTGAGGGAGTTAGAAAAATATTGGTGAAAATTATAAATAAATTGCTATTTATGGGGGGGTTGCCCTCAAACATGTCATGAGTCAGGGAATTTCGTCAGTAAACTAGTGACAAGTTTTTGGACAAATTTGCTAAACCAGCTGCTGCTTTTTAACTGACTGGGCAATCAGTCATGATGATCTGAGTTTTTAAGTCCAGCTGACCCATCTAGCCCAGTGACTCTCAA
>NW_006921599.1:2341200-2343413 GCF_000298275.1 Orycteropus afer afer
AGTGTCCATCCCTTCATACTCTTCTGCACCCTGAGCTATCTCCCTGTGCATAAGCAGCCCTTCCTTCTCCCATGATTGTTCTCTCCAGGGCATGTGTCTATTTGAGGTAAATGTTTAACTCACATGCCTGTACTTTGTTTGGCTGGAAACCACAGTTGTGGGTTCTAATGAGATAATTTAAGAAGCTCTGGTGGTGTACTGATTAAGGCATTTGGCTGTTAACCTAAATGTCAGTGGTTCAAACCCGCTAAGGGCTCTGCAGAAGAAAGATGAGGAAGTCTGCTTCCATACAGATTTACAGCCTTGGAAAACCAATGAATTCGTTATGAGAGGGAGTCAACTCAATGGCAGTGAGTAATGACGTAAATTAAATGCTAAGGCATCAGATTTTGACAGATAAGGTTGTGCTTTGGAGGGCCAGAAAAAATTATAATAATATAAAAAATTTTTGCCACCCCTAAAAGCCAATTGTCATGCCTTGGGGTCACTTATCACCCCAATTGAGAATGCATACCCTAGCCTGATCCCACATATCAAAGTGACTAACTGATCCGGTCCCATTCCATTACATAGACTTACCTCACTGCTTCGTAATGGTATTTTTGTTCATCTGATTCCCCACCAGCCTGGAAACTTCTCAGTAAAATATCTGAATTCTCAGCAAAGAGCTCAAAAGTGTTGAACACATGAAATAAAAAGACTGATTACTACACCAATTAAAAATACATAAAAGTATGTCTTCAATAGCTCTGCCTCTTTGTCCCCTAACTGACCTGAACTTCATGCATTAAAGGCATCTCCAGGTGTGGCCCCAAACAAGCACCTAGTGTGAAAAGACACTAAGGATTGTCAAACCCTTGTGAGATCTTGCCTGCTTTTTGGAGGATGATAGATGCGGTAGGAGGTGAGGGATACTTGATGCTTCCTTGATGGCTTTGGGGCTATTTCCCTACCAGATACAATACAGTATGGGAAGAAGTAATTATGTTGTCTCAAAGCAGCATTGCAAATTTACTCACAAAAATGAACACTTAACCTTTCTCACAGTTGCACCTGAATTGCACCCTGACTACTGAAAGGGATAGCCAGCAACAGTTCTAATTGCCCAGGCAAGGCGAAGAAGAGCATCCTGCAATTAAATTTAAAAAAAAAAAAAAAAAAAAGTTGTTGCAAAGTCTATTCCAACTCATGGTGACCTCATGTGTTGCAGAGTACAATCCATGGGTTTTCACGGCTGTGACCTTTCAGAAGCAAATGACCAGGCCTTTCTTCTGAAATACTCTGAGTGGTCTCAAGCCTCCAATCTGTCGGTTAGCAGGCAAGCACGTAACTGATTGTACCACGCAATGACTCCATCTTGCAATTAAGAGGGATGTTATCCCTAAGGAAGATGGGATGGGTGGACAGGGAACTCAGATACCCACTCCTGCCACACCCTGCATTTCCTCTTCCTTCCAGGCCCAAGATCCCACAGGATGGAGGGGAGACTGAACAGAAGCAGCCAAGTCATCTCCAACAGCACTTCCACCATTGCCCAACCAAACCCTCTATATCTATCAGATCTGTCGCCACTCACAGCCCTAAACCATCTTAGCCAAAGTTTAATCAATTTCAGTGATTGTGCTGCAGAGATTATTTTAGGGTATCAACAATTATGGGAAAGAAAGATTAAAAAAAAACATAAATTGTCTTATATTCATGTAGCATTTTAACATTTACAAAGTGTTTTTATAAGTGGATTGGATTTTATCTTCACAACAGTGAACAACATAGACTGTACAGGTATTAGCCACTATTTGTAGACACGATAACTGAAGGCAAATGGTTTTTCTAGGGTCACAGAGGCTGACTCTTCTATTGCAAGGCACTTTTCATTCTCGTGTCATAGAGATCTGGGTCCTGGACACAGCAATGTCTCTTACTCATTGAGTGCCTAAGGGACATTAGGCACTCAATTAACCTCTCTAAGCCTTGATTTCCTATTTTAAAATATAAAGATACTAACTATAGCACCTATTGCAAAGACTTGTTGAGAGGTTTACATGAGGTAAAGCCTATAAATCACTGAAGGCGGTAACTTGCACAAGATGAGGACTCAAAAATGAAAGTTACTAGTATTAGGACGGGAGCTCTGGTAGCATAGTGGCTAAGACACTTGCCTGCTAACCAGACGGCTGGCGGTTCAAACCCACCAGCCACTCCTCGGAAGGAAG
>NW_006921599.1:2343513-2432750 GCF_000298275.1 Orycteropus afer afer
GAAGGTTGGGCAATCCTACTTCCGTAGTGATACTGCCTCGGAAACCCAAGGAGGGGTCGCTATGAGTCGGGTTTGACTCGACGGCACATAACAACAACAGTATTAGGACATGTGTTTAGTTGTTATGGAATATTAAGCAGGATGTCCAAAACCAAGTGACTTGATTAAGCAGATCTCAAAGGGAACAGAAAAATACTCAAATTGTCCTAGATACTTACATATGTATGTATGTGTGTGTGTGTGTGTGTATACATATGTGTGTGTGCGTGCTTGGCCATATGTAGACTAAAATCACACACACACAAAAAAAAATTTCTGTGGAGTCTTTTCTGACTCATAGTGATCCCATATGTTACAGAGTAGAACCGCTCCATAGAGTTTCCTCGGCTGTAATCTTCACAGAAGCAGATGCCCAGGTCTTTCTTCTGCATTGCTACTGGAAGGATTAGAACCACCAACTTTTCAGTTAGTAGATAAACACAAATGCTTTGCATGACCCAGGCACCTTCAACTGAAATAAAACAGCTACCAAAACACTCCAAATCAAAATGCAGGCTTCATGGGGAGAGAGACTTTTGTCTGTTTTGTTTACTTGCTATATTCCCAATGCTAACAACAATTCCTGGCACATAATTAGTTAACAGGAACTATTTTTTGAATATTGAAAACATTGAGGACTTGAGCATCTCATTCTATCTTAGGATGTTAGTAAATAAATTTTCCATTGAATTATTAACTTGCTATCATTTTTTCATTCAATCATTCACTTACTGCACACACACACACATCTATTAAGCACCAACTCTGTGCAAATAAAACGTCCGTGGGTGGCAGGGTAGACGGTTAGCACTTGACTACTAACCTGAAGGTTTTCTGTTCAAATTCACCCACCAGCACCATGGAAAAAAGGTAAAGATTACAATGGAACTTTTGGAATAGCTCTATTCTGTAATACATAGGGTCACCATGACTGGGAGTTCACTCTATCACAATGAGTTTATGGGTGGGTGTTGGTGCGTACCAAATACTGGGCTGGGTACTAGGAGTAGAATGTGAGGATGAGATCTTATGCTTTAGAAGCTTTCCATCTGATGGACAGACAGGAAGAAAAAAGTCAACAATGTACTACAGGTTGTGAAGGACAATAAACTTGTCTTCTAAACATTTTCTTTGGGCTCCTTTTCTCCGCATGATTTCCAGGCATGAGTTCTGTAACAGCTATCTGTTGCAAAAGAAAAGAAACAGAGAAGCATTTCATGATTTTATTTGCATTCTGATTCACCAACTTCTGCACCACTACATATTTTGTTTATGTTGTTGCTGCTGTTGTTATGCTGTCCAGAAAAACACCAGCAGCCAACCCACATCGGATATAATGGTGTGACGTTGGATTGGGCTCCAACCACATTAGCCATAGGACGCATTGTTGCTGCCAGTGCTGTTATTTTAATTATGATTGTACCTTAACCACCACCTTCCTTCCTCTGCCTCCCTTCAGCTGCAATGATGTATGTTACTTTTTGGTAACTGGATTTCATTAACATTTATGAACTCTCATAAAGTAGTAGAAAAAGCAATTTGTGTAGAAGAATTTTCCACCTCATTAAACAGTGTTCTTTTGGGGGTCAAGCTGATATTTTTTTGTTGCTGGAGTTTTTTTTTTTTTTTTTTTTTTTTTTAATAGGTCCTTTGTCCTTCCCAGAGCCCTGGGGGATGAAAGGAAACCCGTCCACACACTGCGAGGCTCATGAGCCCTGTAGAGGGCGCTAGACCGAGGGCTGGCTTCTCACACGCTTCCGCCCGGCCGGCGCATCACCTTCTGCTTTCCAGACTCCTCAAATCCAGGGCTACCCACCCTGGGTCGCTGTGGCCTTGTCCCTCCTTGACTGAGTCTGACTCCTTTATTCCCTGTGATGTGGTAGCCTGGTGGCTTGTCCCAGAGCCTGAATGCAGCTCACCTCTGGGACCTAAAGAGGATGCTGCGGGCTTTCTAGAGAACTTTTGGGGGTGCATGGCGTCCCCTCGCTCTACGAAGGTGGTCCCCAGCTCAGTACTCTCCATTTGACCCCGCCCCTCACCTCTCCCACCCACCCACTCCCATCAGGGCAGAAACGCATTGGAGCCTCCATCCCCCTGGCCTTCCAGGCTGGCTCCAACCTACCCGAAGACAAGACTAGGGGATGTGAGAGGGACCCCGGTTGTCTTTGTGAGGCCCTGCCCCATGCTCAGAACTGAGGTGCATCCTCTAGGCCCTGTTTCCTGGCCCAAATAGCTTGTGTTTGTTTTCAAACTCGGACAGCAGATGGAGCCGACCTCTGCAGGCATTGGGTGCCTGGTAGCCAGCCGACTTCCCTCCGGAAGCGGGCCTTCTCTATGCCTCCACTCCCCCAGCTGTCCCCCAAGTCACGCAACCATCTTCCGGGCCTGGAACGACCCCGATGATGCGCTGGGGCTCCTGAAAGGAGAGAGAGGATCAATGCCGGAAAGAGGAGCCTCCTCCATACCGCTTACCCTAGATCTAGTCCCAAGGCCCTGGGAAGAAAGAAAGGCAGCAAGCTTGAGGGGCCTGGCTTAGGAAAGCGCTGCGCTCTCGTCCTTAGCCCAAGCAGGACCCATTCACAGACCACAGAGCCCTGGAGGAAGGAAAAAAAAAAAAAAAAGCTTGGCGGCAGTGAAACTTGGGGGAATAAAACGGAAACACAAAGACTTGGGCCCTGAGGGCAACGTAAAGTAACCAAGTCACCAGGTGACAGGTGCTAAGGGAAATTAACATGCAAAGATGGGCTTAATCTCTTCTAAATGCAAACTTGTAGAACAGTTCAAACTCGAAGATCTGTGTGTCCAGTTTGATTTAAAATAAAAATAAAAAACACTCCACTTTCCAAAAAGCAGGGGAATTGGTTCTTGTGACATGTTGTTCTGCCAGACAGTTCCACATCAGAGCTTATTAAAGGGCCTTTTGAGTCACATTAGCAGGTGAAGGAGGCATCTGCAGTCCAGCCTTGGGAGGGGTGGTTCGCGTGGGCCGGTGCGGACGCGGTCCCCTGCTTTGCAGATTTGCTGAGTCAGTCGCAGGCGCTGCCGGCTTTGCTACTTCCAAACCAGGCAACTGTGCCTCGCTGACTGGTGTGTCGACTTGATAGTGTAATTATTGTTTTGTTTTATAATATGTAATTACTCTTTGTCTTCGCTATTATGAATCCACCGAGCTTGACTGGAACAGCAAGAAGGATTCAAGTTTGGGGTTGGGATTCTTTGCGTGGGAAACACTGGCTTCTCCCCTCACCTCCCTGCAAGAGAACAGTGGGCGCACGCATCTCTTCCCCCAGCCCAGCAAGAGCGGAGTGTCACCTGATCCCAACACGACAGAGCCGCTCGCTGCGAGACCTGCGAACAAGAATTGCTAAGCCTCATCTTCCTTTCCCGTATATTTGTAAAAAGAAAAAAAGAGGAGAGAGAGAAGAAGAAAAAAAAAAAAAACGATAGAGGAAGAGAAGGGCTAGAGAAGACAGATCTTTAGACAGAGATGAAGAGAGGAGAGAAACGGAGGTTTCTGCTTATCTTCAAATATTTTCTTCCTAGATTTGAAAAGAGATACGGGAAAATCCTTTCCATGCCCCACTTGCTTTACCAAGGCCTGATGTAGAAAGTCACCCCAGTGACAGCCTTGTTCCAGCACCAGACCCCTTCGTGGCCTGGCCCGCACCTTTCCGCTCCATCTCACTTCTTCCCTCGACGGGGCGACCCTTCTCCTCCCTAAGAGTGTCACTCCCTCTTAGAAGGGGCAAAGAACAAAGGCGCCGCGAGCGCCTGCCTCAGTGGCCGAGCCCCCGTGAGGCCCGCCGGCTCCCCAACACCTGAGGCTGACCTCGGGGCTGAGCTCTGCCTCCGTGGTCCCCAAAGCACCTCGTGGGAGGTGGGAGGAAGATCCCGGCTAAACTAGGAACCCCAGGACCCTCTGTGGCGCCGTCAGAGACCCTCCCTGCTGCTCTCTGCAGCCCCGGCAGCCTTCGGGGCGTTATCAGTGAGCCTTGGAGACTGACCTGCCGCCCTGGGCCCAGAAGGGAGGGTCCCCAGGCCCTGAAAAGCGATACATTTTCTCTAACCATTTGCCCAGAGCTGTCAGGTTAGAGCTGTCTCCTCTGCTGCCCAGAGAAGAATGCGTTAAAAAATTCTTTGCGTGGGAGTGTTCCACCACCCAAATATACCACACTGTGGCGTTCGCAGCGCCGAACGCAGATCCCTAACCTCCGCCACCTTCTCGGGCTGAAATATGCACATCGCTCTTCAATAATTTAGGTACCTGGGAGACTGGACAAGTATAATTCTACCCCACCCCCCAAACACCCGAGCATCCGGGTTGCCATCAATCATGCTTTTGTTTTATGTGAGATGGGCTTTTGTGTGTTTAGTTGCCCGGTTCCATCCTATTTGCATGCGGCTATTTAATGGGCATTTATTTCAGCTTTGAAGATCTGCTTAAAAATCTAAAACCACAGTAGGGAGAGGAGTGTCCCACTTGTAGTTCGGCGTGGATTTGCCTTTTGGGGCCCTTCCTTTGAGGAGATTGGCCCTGAGGGTCTCGATTATAGATGAATTTTGATGCTAAGATGGGGCACGTATAAGAACGGAAAAGATACATTCTGTTTTGTAAATCGCAGGGTTTCTTTCTAGCAAACAATGCTCCAGTCAGTATTTGCGTATGAGACGAGTAATTGTGCTCCAATGCTTAAATAAATCATTGATGGGTGAAATTACACATGCTCACTTAAAGTGTAATGTGATTAAGAGATTATGAGATTGAAGCTAATATCTTGTCTTCCAGCTCCTGGCCCCAAATCTTGACACCAGAAATTTATCAACTACAACTGTCGGGAAATTTACAGATTCAATAGGTTCTATAGACAAGGAATCAAAGACAAATCCTGAAAAACAAAAATTTGTCTGTGGGTGTACCTATATTGTGCTGGTCTTTGGGTTTATCATAAGAGGACATAAGGGAAGAGAAAGACTGATATCGTAGGGTAAGACTGTTTGCTTGTTTTATCTTTTATTTTTTAAAAAGTCAGTGGGGCGGGGGCGGGGGGCGCTCTGTCTGAGAGCTGATTACTCCACGTCTGGAAGCGGCTCCACTTCCCGCACGGTGGGTAAGTCCTTTATCGGGGGACGGCCCGGCCTCGCCCGCAGCCATCCTTCGCCTGGAGGCGCGCGCTGGGCCGGGGCGCGGGAGCCGCTCGGCGGCTCCGTAATGACCGGGGTTCGCCGCAGCTGCGCCCTGACCCTTTGTGATGGCGCTGATAGCGCTCGGATGAAATTATGTCCTTCTCCGGGTGTGAAATTACCATGTTTATTAATTGAGGCAGACATTAGCTTTACCTTTTCTTTTTAAACCGTGAACATTTGTGATTCAGGGCAAATGATGCTCTGACAGACGTTCGCCTTCCCCTCGCGCCCCTCCCCTGACCGCGTCCCCTCCTCTCCACTCTCTCCCCTGCCCCCACGTCCCGGGCACACCCGCCAAGCTTTCGAGGTTCAAAGCTGGAGAGCGAGCCCAAGCAGACCCAACGAGCCGGCCTCCGAGTGTACAACCGAATGTGCGTGTCAGGGCGCACGCGGGTGGGTTTGCCTCCTCGGGAAGTGTTAGCAAACAATAACAACAGCCCCGACTCTGAATTACAGCCTTTCCCCCAGAATTCTAGATTAGGAAAACCCAAATCGTTTTCAAGACAAAGAAGCATCAATCAGAGACAAAGACAGATTTAACATATTAAATCTTTATTAAAGTGAAGTCACTCTTACTGAAATGATGTATTAGATGTGCAGAGAGATTGAATTTTCTTCTTTTTCTTCTTTCGACGATGGACCTGATGGCAGACCAAGAGTTGAGTTTTGCCTTTATTGTTCTGAACTGGGGTTGGGTTACTAGAGTCCAATATCTGAGTCACCTTTGGACTGGAGGGGAGAGGCTAATCCCATTCCTCATGCCAGCCTCCACGTTGATTTCCCGAGGAACAAGTGTCTCCAGTCCTCTTGGAAACTTTCCGCCTAGGTCGCCGCTTTAGGGAAACAGGTATCGCAGTCACTGTGGCCATAAATTCTCAAAGTCAGCGACTCCCGAGGCCTAGGGAGAGTGAGACATTCCCTGACGTTCGGAAACATGACCTGTTCTCTCTATAGCCTAAATAAAGTCCTGGAGCCCAAAGTTTGAAATGGGGAAGAGAGTGTGTGTTTGCTCCTAACTAGCTTTCAGGGCACATCTTCACAATCTTTCCTTCCTCGGAGCAGGGTTGGAGGCAGGAATTGGACCCTTTCTTCCTGGGGTGAACTCTGGCCCTTTGGACTTAGAGTCTTATCAAAAGCAGGGAAATGAAAGGGGAGAAGGAAAGACTTCAGAGAGGAACCCATTCTCCCAGGGAGGGGCTGCTTAAAGTTTCTGCATTGCATCTCAAATTCTTAACTCCCTAGGAAAAAGGGCATAGGGGAGGGAGGGTCTAAAAGTGTAGGTTGCTCTTCAGAATGGTGGCCTCCACTGTAACAAGATGTATTTGTGTCTCCACCTTCAGACACACAGACATCCACACCAGCTGAAAATGAACTGTTGGAATCAATTTCCCTGGAATACTCAACTTTTTTTTTTTCTATCATATTTCAGCAATGGGCTGAACGCTGTAGCCCAGTTGATTCAATTTAGTATTTGCATAACCACGAGAAGAAGGTGGCTTTGCAGACTCAATGAATAGGTCTCTTGTTTGTTGTGTGTGTGGGGGTGGGGGGTGTTGTGGGGTTGGGTTTTAAATACACGTTGAGAGAGGAGGGCAGTGGGAAGGCATCTCTAGGGCTGTCTGTGTTGCTGAGTTTCTGAGTTAGAAATAGAAGACCACTGGTGGGATGCTAGCAGACCATTTCCTCACTCTTCTAGACCTCTCTGCCTCTTCTAGTACCTACCCATAGAATCCTCTACATTCAAATATTCAGTAGTTAGACATTTTTTTTTTTCCATTTGTTTCAGGCAGTCCAGTTTGAAAGATAAACTGCTTTGGTAAACTGAAATATTTCAGTGGCAAGGAGAGATGATGATGCTGTTTTATACTCTGCACATAGGAAAGGAACAAGCAGATTTTCAGGACAGTCTTCAGAAATAGTGCCAATTTTAATAGGATCCCAACCAGTACACTAATTAAATATTTCACAGCTCCCAAAATTAATGTGCTAACACTGGATTTTTTTTTTTTTTTTTTTGCACCAAATCATACAAATTGGCCATCTGTAACACCATCCCCCACCTAACGACCCCCCTCCCACCCACCCACACACATACACACTCCCTGCCACAAACTCCTACCGTCCCTATTTTCTGAATGGCATTACAAAGAATTTTGTTAAAGAAAAGCCAGGCTAATTGCTGCCAGAAGACCCGTTTCTTAGAGAAGTCTGGTTTTCATAAGCCAGATTCAGTAAGGGTTGTGGTTAAATCTAAGCCTAGTGGAAGGTTCTTAAGGTTTTCTCAGCAAAGGAGGGAAATACAAAGAAACACTAAGTTCAGCCAAAATCCTCCGTAGGGGCAGAGGGAAGGGAGCGAAGATGGGCTGGGAGGGAAATTCTAGAGGGTTCTCTGGACTCTTTCCTTCTAGATGCATCTTCTTACAAGAGCTTTCTCCAAACTTTCTAGCACCACTGAAGTGGTTTTTGTAAATAACTACAGCATCTCACAGAGTCTCAGAACAGTCACTTGTTTCTGTTGATATAGCACTAACTTCCAAAGGCCAGGAGTTACACTAGAATGAATATTAAGGGGTTTTCAAGCCCAGCATTCTTGGACCAGTTCTAGCCTTCAGCTCAGAGCTCCAGAAATCTTAGTATCAAGAGACCCCTTCAGAAACAGGCAGGTGGACTCTCCCTAAAGAACACATGCCTTCCCCAGAGCTTGTAGGGGTGACAGTCCAGCCACCCCTGCCAGCCTTCTCCCTGGCTTTTCTGAATCAAACCAGCAAGACACTCCTCAGCCTTGTAATGGAATGCAGTGGTGGAAATGGGGTTTGGAGAGATCAATATCTGTTTGAGTATTGAAAAACAAAAACCCTGCTAGGAATGGACTCTCTCTCTCTCTCTCTCATAATATTTCATTGTATTTTCAGTGAAGGTTGGCACAGTAGTTTAGGTTTCCATTCAACAATTTCTACACAAATTGTTCAGTGACCTTGGTTAAGAACAGTCTCATTATTAACAGACTGCTTTAATTCTAGATTTTCCCCCATCAGAACTCTTCTCTATCCTGTTGTTCCTGGAGGCTTTATAGATGAAGATTCAGGGCCTTAAAAGCACCACTCTGGAATATACCCTTTTGTGATGATGGGTCTCGCTCAAGCCTCCCTTGACCCAAGAAGCTGAAGCCACCTGCTCATGTGTATGATGCAAGAAAAGGAGAAATCCACTCAGCTTTCCATTCTTCAAATTTCATAGGAATCTTCAAGACCATCTTAGCTTGGGGAAAAAAAACATCCTCCAGGCTGAACCCAGCATCTCCATGCTCCTTAATATTTCAGGAAACCATTTAGCTCTTGGGAACTCATTATCTTGGTTCCTTCCATCCAACTGACTATGGAAGGTTGAGGTTAGGAATAATGGGACAATGCCACAAGTATGTGGCTTGAGCATTGTCATCCCCACTGGAGGGAGAGTGTCATGCTGATGCTTAGTATTTAACTTCTTTCTGCTTCCCAGGATTATTGCTTCCTTATGAATTCTTTCTCTCTACCTCCCTTCTCCTCTCCTCCCCTGCCCTCCCCTCCCCTCTCCTCTCCTTTCTATTCCCCTCTCCTCCCCTCCCCTCCCCTCCCCTCTCTTCTCTGTAGTGCCTCTTCTCTTTCCTCTTTTCTCCCTTCTTTTTCTCCTTTGATCTTACTGAAGGGATGAGGAGTGAAGGTTAGAGGAAAACTTGATGTTACTGTGTCTTTCTTTTCTTCAGTAATTACAGAAATATTACAAAATTAGCAAATGAATAAAATTTTAAGTCACTCTCCCACTCTTTCCCCTGACAATCCTCATGATTTCGATTTTGAAGGATTTTATCCCTTCTTTACAGTTTTGTAACCATAACAAAATGATTTCTTGTCCTCAAGACATGAAGCTACTTAGCCAAGAAATCTATCTCATTTCCCAGTTTCAGGATTTGTCAGCACAACTCCCCACTCCTGCCTTCTCCCCAAAGAGTCTCATCACTTTTCTTACCTCAGCCTGAACATCTAAGAGGGCTTAAGGCATCATATTTCTAATCACGTATTTAAACTGTGGTCATGGAGGTTTGAATTTAAATACATACCTGAACCTTGAGGTCACCAGCTAATTTGACTCATCTATTGTTAATCCAGGAGCTCTGGTAGCATAGTGGCTAAAGCACTTAACTGCTAACCAGAAGGCTGGCGGTTCAAACCCACCAGTCACTCCTCGGAAGGAAGGTTGGGCAATCCTACTTCCGTAGTGATACTGCCTTGGAAACCCAAGGAGGGGTCGCTATGAGTCGGGGCGACTCGACGGCACATAACAACAACAACAACATTGTTAATCCAGGGCTGGCAGTTCAAACCCACCAGCCACTCCTCAGAAGGAAGATTGGGCAATCTACTTCCCTAGAGATACCACCTTAGAAACCCAAGGAGGGATCATTGAGTAGAACCGACTTGACAACAGCGAGTTTTTTTTTTTTTTTTTTTAACTGTTAATCCAGGAGAACTCAACAATCTCATCTGACTCTGGAACTGGACCAAAGCCAGCACTCACCTTGGAACACTGGAATGATCCATGAAAGCAGGAAGAACTTGCCACTTTAAAGTCTTTCATAGTCTTCCTTCGCTGACACATGAGGAGTAAGGGAATTACCACACACAGACACACATCCCCCACACACAAACAAACCCATGGAGCTTCATGCTATAAAAGTCTGTATTCTAAGACTGAGGAACAAGGAAGCCTGTCCATTTGCATTGCCTTTCTCCCTTGATCCTCATGAAATAAATTGTTGCAGAAGGAAAACCACCTAAGTCTTTGAATTGGTCTCAATATAGGATGATTGGGGACTTGAAGAAAACTGTTCATTACCCTGAATTTCTCATTTTATAAACAAGCGGCAAATCCGCATTTCCATAATGGAACTACAATCTCTTCTGTTTGTGCATATTTACATAATAATTGCTACACAAACTCAAACCTCATGCTTCATCTTTTGCATTTGACTTCACTATTTTTTCCACAGCATCAAAAGTATTTCTCACACCTGCTTCTAAGATCTCTTCTGGAGTTCATAGTTTGACTCTGCCATTCTCCTTTTCTTTTTCTCCCAATGAAAGCTTTGGCTCCTGAAGCTAGGAACCCAGTTAAAATATTAAATCAGGAGTGTGTGAGACTTCTGTATTTACCAAAAGGGTATAATCAAAGACAGAGATTTTCAGATTCAACTTTTATTTATGTCTGTCACTGACAACAAAAGAGACGGGATATATACATGGGAATCAGCACTGGGATTTTTTTCTTAACAGCTATTTGAGGCATAGACCACGAGTAACATCCTCTAGGCAGGGGCCTTCCGTGTGCTCTGCTCATTTCAGCCAGCGTTGATTCTGCCTGTCGTTTTATTCCATTCGACTGCCCGGCACTTCACACAGGCAGCCGATTTCTGGGATTTCAAAGAAGAAAAAAAATAAATAACTGAAATGAAACATGTTTTCTCTTGGAGGGTGACCTTTGACCTTTTCTTCCCAATACACCTGACACCACGAGCTTGGAAAAAGACCTATTTGAGTCTGGGATGCTGCTGATGCTTTTTTTTATGTTTCTCTCTCTCTCCCTCCCTCTCTCCCTCTTTCTCAATCTGTTTGCCTCTCTCTCTTCTCCTAGGCTGAACTCAATGAAAAGTTGTTGCGATTTCGCAGCTCCCAGCTCCGCCAGGGCCAGGGAACGCGGGCGGAACACCGAGGGTGTTTTGTTAAATGCTCCCGTCGTTCGCAGGGGCTGGGACTTGATAAAAGGAGACAGTTTTCTGAAAAGATTTGATTGAAATGGCGTGTGCCAGGCCTGATGGGAGCCAGCGAGGGACAAAGCGCCGCGAATCCATGGACACTCGAGCAATTATGCCTCCACGCTGAAGGTGGATTAGCGCGCTGGAAAGAAGCATATGTTTGGCCCGGGGCGACACTTCCCCCCGGCTGAGCTTAGAGAATGGGAGCGCGGAAAGCGGCTGGACCCGGAATATCAACTATCTGCGCAGCCCCCCTCTCCAGCCCGGCCCCGCCAGCCTCCCCACCCCCGCCCCAGAAAAGTCGAAGCGCGTTTTTTACAAAGAAAGGAGGAGGAGAGAGGAGAGTGCCGCGAGGGGGAGGGGAGCCCAGAGGTGCAAATGGGCCTGGGATCGGCGCGGTGCACCACCCAAGACTTCCAGCTCTGGTCTGTCTAACGCGAGGCACATGCTTGGGTGTGGAGACCCAGGGGGTTCAAATAAATGCTCCCCCACAGAACTTCCCATGTCGAAGGCCGTACAATCCAGAATGTTCACTAGAATGGGTATTGGAGGTCAATCGAATTGTTGCAATAAAACAAGACCTTAATGACTTTTTAAAAATCAAGTGGCTGATGGTCAAGACTGCAATGGACAAGAGACGCTGGGCGGGCTACGGCGGGTTCCCAAGCGCGCCTTAGGTCTAGGCGAAGGTCCTCAAGCGAGGAACCCAACAGTTAGATTTTTGGGCTGGGGAGAAAGGGTGCCGGGAGTGGGATTCCCGCGCAGCTGTATCTGCTTAGGGACTCGAGCCGGGCGCTAGAATTTCGCCCAGATGTGGGAGTCCTGAGTCAGAAGTTTCCCAGGTCCTGCCTCCAGTCCCTAATTAAAGCGCGGTGGCCGTAACAGCTGCCCTGAAAACCCTGACCTGGAGCTTCGCGCACTGCATTGGCCAGCGCTCGAGGGAGGCAAGGGGCGTGGGCAGGCCCCACTAGTCCTCAGGGTCGTACTGCAACTTACTTTAGTCCAACATGGAAGCAGGCGAGCGCCAGGGGCCGCCGTCTCAGCAACCCTCCTCGCTGGCCCGGGGCCGCCCAACTCCCGGACCCGAGCTGCCCTCTCAGCTCACCTGCCCGGCGCCCTGCGGCAGCCAAACCCAGGCTGGGCTCCAAGCTCCCCCCATGCCACCTCCCTCGCCTCCATGCCACCCCCCTCGTCTCCATGCCACCCCCTTCACCCTCATGCCACCTCCCTCGCCCCCCCCCCAATGCTGGACCATCCAAATCAAGTGGCGAATTGCACGAATACAAAAGAAGCACGCGGCAGGATTTTTACAATGAATTCTCCTGGGAAGGCGCAGGGGCTGGAGGGCGTGGGCCCGGCGGCATAAGCACCGGGGTCCCGACCGCTCCTTGAAGGTAAATGCCCAGAGCTGCGCTCTGGCTCTGGAGGACCGACTTCATGCTGGTGACAAAAGCACATCCTAGACACGAGGGCTCCAAAAAAAAAGCGGGGGGTGGGTGGGTGGGCGGAATCTTAAAATAGGATTTGGGAAGTGACAAAGCACATGGAAATTTGACCCTGCTATTAACTTAGTGCCCCAGGAAACAAAAACTCTTTTATAGTAGTTAAATTTAGTTTGGTCAAATACATGCACTGTAGGTAGGTCTATCTCTATCTATATATATTCCATCCTCCAGATTGGTTGGATATTCAAAAGGTGATGAACAAATGAAAAACACAAACAAAACTCAATCGAAAGCTCAGAGAGATTCTTGCCCAGTCAGGAGAAAGTCTGGGGCTTTTCCGACTTGCAAAAGTGAGAGTCAAGATGACCAACCGAACTGCGGGTCACGATCGAGTAGCTACGGTACCATGACACTCCACATTCAGTCTGAGGGCTTGCGTTTAGGATAGTTACTGGAATTCAGCTGATACAGTCTTTGCTTCCACGGAAAAATGCTATGTGGCGATAGCATAGCGTTAGAGTTAGGCCAAGTTAAATAAATAAATAAGCCCCGCCCTGCTGTTGAAAATATCCCCACCTCTAAGCCGACACTGCTATAGAAAGACAAACTAATTTTACGAAGTCCTCACTAAAGACTGCCAGAGTCATTCTGGCTAAAAAAAGAGGAGCAGAAAGAGGAATCTCCTTTGGAAAGGTCATCTACCCTGAGCTCTCCCCTCTAACCATAGATTTCTTCAGCAATATGTTAAGTGTTGCTCTTTTGTTAGAAATAAACTTCTCTAAGAGTTTGTGTTTAAGTGAGAGCAAAGTTGGCCCTGTGCTGGTTTTCTTCCTTTCTGCTTCCAGTCTTCCCCAGCTCCCAGGCATCAGATAAAAAAGAAATAGTTTTACACAGAAATGACACTTGAAGTTTAGTTTCAGAAGCCCCAAATTCAGCCTAAAGTCTCTTTTCCCCTCTCCTTTCTTTTTTGTATCATGATCATAAGCAGCAGAATATGATTAAAAAAAAAAAAAAAACAGAATGTCATCCCATATACAATAATCATGTAATTTCCATCCCCAAATCCTTCTCTCTTGCCACTCTGATGTTCTCTGTGCTGCTTTTGATGGGGGATCACCAGGTACTGCTGTAGGAGTGAGACCGGAAATATTTCTTATCTATGTTCAAACAGGAAGAGATGAGTTTTGGCTACTTCCCTCATAGAAAGAAATCAATGTCCTGTTCCTTCATACTATTTATAAATACTCCACCTAAGACTAATTCATCCCTGACTTCAGGGGGCGAAGGGTGGATGCGGGAAGGTGACCAAACTCTAGTCATTAATGGAATGGTTCGTTGTGACTCTTGCTAACTTGGCAGTTTTGTTTTTTTTTTGTTTTGTTTTGTTTTGTTTTTTGTTTTTAAGACAAGCCTCTCCTAAAAGAAACCAATAACAGTGTTAAACTTTTTGTGTTTCCCTCCCACCATCGGTCAGAGAGAGGATAGTTCATTAATAATAGTAATAACAAAAGGAAGCTAGCTGAGATGGCATACCTATGCAACTACCAAGTTTAATATAGAAAAGAATTGTTCGTTGAAATTCTCAAGGAAAAATATCCCTAAGCATCATAAGAGTTGATGCAGAGGTGTGAGAACTGGCATTACCTAGTCTGTTCTGTGGTTTCATTCTTCTGGGATGGGGTAGTTAGGTGATGTTAGGAGTTGACCTAGGTTTTCCTATGGTGTGAATGGTCTTCTTTTCTTCTCCTCCTCCTTCTTCTCTTCCTCCACGTCTTGCTCCTCCTTTCCTTGAGCTTTAGATTTCTTTTCTTTTCTTTCTTTCTGTTTTTTTTTTACCACGTAGCAATAAATGATAGGAAATATTAATGTGTTTCTTCAAATGCCCAACTTGTGTAATCAAGCAAAGAATATGTCTCAGTACTCCTGCCTCAGGACCACTACCATCCCTGCACCTGTAACTCAGAGAATGAAAACACTGCTTTTTATATTGTACTTTCCATCTCTCAGATCTCTAGCAAGTTGGCCTGATTTTTATAGCCCTTTTACCCAAGCCCTGAGTATTCTTCCCCCATTCCAGCTATCTCCACCCCATAACTGAGTGGCTTAGGAGATCTGTAACTGGGATGAAGCAGCTGTTGGCTTCATGCCGTCCTCTAACTTGATTATTCTTTGGACACGTTAGGCAAGCATTAGTGATTGATAATGACGCTAATTAACCCCTTTCCTTTCCAAACAGTAAACTGCTGCCAGCAGGATGCTACAAACAATAAATATAAAACACTGCATACATCAATATCTGTTTAAAGCACAACTTCATTTGGGCACATTTAACCACAGAGCTTTCAGTTAACAATTTTTTATTCAAGCATGTCTCTAAAGGCTAGGGGAGGCAGAGGAAGAGAGAGGGTTAAGAAAAGGGGCCTGTGGCTTTAACACCACAAATGCAGTCATACCTGTCAGCTGCTGCAAAGTTAAGCTCTAATGGAAACCATGCACATTAAAAATAAATAAATAAATAAAAAACAGGTCTATACTTTTAAAAACTTAATTAATCCAGCTTGGTTCTGAACCTATTTAAACTTAACACAAGGTCGATGAGATGAGCACGTATGATTTCCTCTTGGTGGGAAAAGGCAGCTCTCCTCCTTGACATAGAATCATTGTGAATTTACTTTTGGTTGAGAAAAGAATGGGGAGACATGATTTCAGACAGAGTGATGAAATTTAGACTTTAAACAGGATTTGGGGAAACCAGGGCACATTTGATCTGATTGTGCAGGCTAACATAACCTGAGCTGTAAAGAAATGTACATTAAATTTAGAATTTTGATAAATGAATATTCCTAGCAAGTGAATAAAATGTATTCAATTAACTAAAACCCGGTGCACTTCTGAACTGAAGTAGAATTGACTGTAATTGATTTATTTGAAACCAGAGGTTAAGGACTGAATTAGCTAAGTACAACTGGGTATTTCAAGCCACTGACTTCTCAAATGTCAAATCCCTTCTATTTTAAATATTATTTCAGCTGCGGGGCATTGCGGTCCTGATGGTAGTTCCATCAAGAACTCAAATTATATTCATATTTGATTTTGGGGAGGAGTGGATTGGATTGTGATTTTTCAAGGGTGTTAGAGAAGAGAGGGGGTAATGATGACTAAAACTGGAAAGAGCATTGCTTCCATAAAAATTGGGCATAGTAATTAGCATAGCCTAGCAAGCGTCCTTATAGTTCAACTACGTACCCTGATTTGAGTTATCCAAAGAAGAACCACTGTTGTTAGTATATAAGTACCCGAAGTGTCAAGTAATCACCATGTATTTTTAGAAGTCTATCTACATTGGGCACAAAAGAGAAAGGCAAAATACACAAAGCCAATAAAAATTATTTAAAACAGTAACTCCTCTTATCTTCTCACCCCTTAAAAATATTTATAACTTCTTTTATTTTTATTTATTTTTGTAATAATAAATAAAGAAAGATTAATAGTATCAGCATGCTCAAAATCTCCAACTACAGAATAAAAATAACTAATTCTCTGCATTTGGAAACCATTGTTTATTATGACCTTGTAATGTTGTAACCCACTATTTCCTTTCTGTCTTTCTCAGGATGCAGGGATTATGTTGGGTTCAGGTTTTCCAACATAACAAGCATCTGTAAATCCAGATATGAATGAATGGTATTTAATAAGATTGTTTTCGTTTTAAAATGAGTATTTATGTGTCGTTGGAGAAAGAGCAGCAATGTATGGCTGTTTATGAATGCTATTGTGCCTGAGGTTAGGATCCCCCACACAATCTGAGATGCAGCCAAGAAAAACAGCCCTGATAGACAATGCTTCACTTCACCTGCTACGATGCTGTGTGCATTTCATTTCTGTCAAGAGTATGTACAGTTAGGGTTCATTCGCCTCATTATTTTGTTACATCTACATTACAGTTAACCAGTCTCTCTAGGAAATAATAAATAACCGTTTTAAAAAACAATTGCTGTGTTGCGTTCTGAGGTTACACTTTCCATTTGAAATTTAAAAAAAAAAAAACCCACACCATTGTTATGAACTCTCTGGCTTTGGAAAATAGAATTTAGACTCCACTAACTCTCATTCATTTGTAGATTGATTTTACACTGCCTCCCATAAGGAGATTAGAAAGCAAAAGGCTGCAAAACGGGCACTATCTAATGCTTTGCTCCTTCAGTCCTTCGGAATATTAAGCCATATCAACAAATGATAAACGTGCTCCAGTTTTTCTATATACCTGGCAGTATAAATACCTAGCTGCTGTCCCCGTGACCTTTCCTGTAAGCCTTACAGTTAACCACCTCCACTTTTTTCTGAAAAAAACGTTAAAAATCCTCCTCACTTCCAAAGCAAAGAATTTCCAGATCAATTTACAAAAGCTCTGGATTCGCCATCTTTCTGTACAGGAAGTCCTCCCTCCTCTAAGAGTCAGCACATGGTCCTGTCTATAGACCACAGATAGAAGTCTGCAGGGGTAGGATTCATAGCCCTGCCCCACACTGTGCACTCCACCTAAGTCAGTTTTGTATTCCTGAAAACCCTGGGAGGTGGGAGGTAAAAAGGGGTTGGCTGGCATTTAGAGGGCAAGCAGGAAAGATTCCAGACAATAACACAATTCCCCAGTGTCTTCTGCTACCTCAAGAGATACTTAAGAAGAGCACATTAGTGAATGCCTCTCTAAATAAAATATTAAAATACGTAGGAAACAATTTGCCCTCCCTTTCCCAGCTCCTCATACATTTCAGTCACTGGGCCTTTTCTCTTCTCAGTTTTAGCTCATTTACATGTCTTAGCCATAGAGAAACCTGCTTGAGCAAGTGAATGCAAGTGTTTCCTTTGTGCTAATGAGCTAACAATTTAAATTTCAGTCATCCTCTGAGACAGATTCCAAAGTACATAGTTATAGGGGAAAGGGGTTCTTCTCTTCTCCACCTTCTTGTCATTCTTAAGGTTTGGCTACAGAGGTTTTATATTTTGGTTTCTAAAACACAAATGAAAGCCTAAGGGATCAACATAAATAAAATAAAACTTTATTTTTAATAATAAAATTAATGTTTCTAGTAAGGAAAAGGTAGTATGTCATTCCTTTAGCAGTACAAACAATCTTTTATCCAAAAGAATACATTGGGTTTTATTGTGTCATTTGTCTGAATACAGACTCAGTGGAATATCTAAATGATACCCTGCTCTGAACTCCAAGTTGAAAGTAAGTTTTTATTATACTTGAGGGAAACAATGGGTTCAGCTGCTTATTGCAAGGAGCAATTGCCAAGGGAGAGTTAAACTCAATTACTGTAACCATACTGAATAAAAAATACTGCCAAGAACAAAAATACGCCTGGGTAAAGACAGCCACTGAATAAAAAAAAAAATCGACATAAAGCGTATCAAATATTTATTTATCTGGGCAACAAAGGACTATGATACATTGACAGGCATGGAAACTACTGCCAGCACAACTCAATACAATACAACTAGAATTGCTTCCAATATGGCCAGTGAAAATACAGAATACCAGGTGGTCCCAAATGTTTGAAGTTCTTTGAACAAAAAGAGAGAAAGAGAGAGAGAGAGAGAAGGAAAAATCCCTAACCCTTGGTTTAAAGACAATATCCATTTATTGCTCAAATGATGCTTTTAAGGGAGGACAGTAGAATAAAATAAACTTTTTTCTTCTCCCCACAATACATAAAAGGGTTATAAAACCACTCAAGTTTTAAAAATCTTTGCAGGATCCAATATCACTTCTTTTTCCTTTCAGTCCAATGAAAAAAGCTAAATGTAATACTAATTATATAAAATTTTATTTTACTTTTTTATAATTTGTTCAGCTGTTTCATTGTTGCCTTTAACATGCTACAACAGGGCTAAATTCATGAATCCCAGAGAAAAAAATCCCCCAAACCTTGGATTTCTAAATAAGTACTATGAACCACATGAAAAACTAATAGGGAAGATTCAAAACCCACTAAACAAGAGGTAAACGAGATCACCAGATAAATTAAAAAAAGGGGGGGAAGGCTTAAAACAGACTCACCATATTTACAATTCCCATTAAATTACACATAAATAAATATATACAGAGACATGAACACTGATTCCCTTATATAACCGTGAATCGTGTTGTCAGAGAAAGTTCAAGTTGGTCGCTTTACCTTGAAGAGGAAAAACTTCTACAACTGAAGATATGACATGGAACTTCGTGTATTTTGTGTTCAAGTTTATTCACAATACTGATAAAAATGTCATTATCCTTTTTGCCTTTTTTTTTTTTTTAAGTATGGCTACAATCTGAACTGAAGTATGTAAGGAAAGATGGTGATTCAGTCCCATGAAGCTCATATAATTTTTTTTTTAATTTTTATGTTCTTTTTTTAGAAAAAAAGTTTTTATTTATTTTTTGTTGTTGTTGTCTGTTGCTGTTGATTTGTTTTTTTAAAAAAAGTTCACAAACTGACAGAACTTTTCTTTGCTGGCTTCACGGCCTGTTCTGTTCTCTTAGGCTCCATATGAGGGCAAGGGGGTTTGGTGCCAAAGGGGAAGTTGAGGCAGAGGGGCTGAGTCAGCAGTGGCTGCCCCTCTCGGGGACTTGGGAGGACCGAGGGCGAAGGGTGGTAGCGGCAGCAGCAATAGCAGCAGCAGGAGAGGGGTTCCCGGAGCTGTCGCCTGCAGGGGGTGGGCTGTGGGGGCAGGAGAGGGCAGGTGGGTACTGAGGGCTGGTGAGGTGTGAGAGGGAGAGGGCAGGGCAGGATGCACGCCTCACTTTCTATGCTTCTCCTCTTTGTCACTGCTTTTGGCGCTGTTGTCCGTGTGGCTGTTGGGGTTGTTGCTGAGGTACATTTTGTCCATGGCCTTGAGGGCCTCGGTGAGATAGTTCTGCAGGGCTGTGACGGCGGCGCACACTGCCGGACTGCCGAAGCCATGGGAGATGAGGTTGAAGTGGGTCAAGCAGCTCTGGATGCCCGGCTCCAGGATGGGGTTGGGCCGGGAGTTCCCCAGGGGAGATCGATCCTGAGCCAGCAGGTCGGTGAACTCTTTGCATATCTGTCTGCAACACAAGGGGAGCAGAGAGAGAAGTGAGGCTCCTCTGTGAGCAGCGCCAGTAGCAACTAGAAAACCTCTCTCAGGTGCAGTTACCTCAGCCCTGATCTAGCAGGGACCTGACCTGACCCAACCCAAGTTCACAGAGACTGAGTTGGTGATAACTAGTTTGGGAGACCCAGTCACACCACTCAGCCTTCACAAAAACATCTCTCCTTCATTAAATTCACTCCCTCCCTACATTAACCAATATCTGTATCTTTCTCTTGTGGCCACAAACGGTCTGTGCTCTACTGCTAACCTAAAGGTCAGTGGTTCAAATGCACCCAGCAGTACTGCAGAAGAAAAGGCCTGATGATCTGCTTCCTTAAAGATTACAGCCAAGAAAATCTATGTAGCAGTTCTATTCCATAACACATAGGTCACCATGAGTCAGAATCAACTCTATGACAACTAACAACTTTCTCCCCCATGTACACACATACATACATGCATGCATACACGCACACACACTCCTCCCTTAGATACATCAAACTTCTTTCCTCACCTTTCTCCCTCACACCAAACACCCTAGACATGGGGATACACTTCACACTTTGGGAGAGAAACAAAGGAGTTAGACAAACCTAAAAACCAAACCCACCACCTGTCATCAAGTCAATTCCAAGTCATAGCTATCCTATGAGGATAGAGTAGAACTGCTCCATAGGGTTTGCAAAGCTCTAAATCTTTATGGAAGCAGACTGCCTCATCTTTCTCTTGCAGAGTGGCTGGTAGAGTCAAACCGCCTACGTTTTGGCTGGCAGCTGAATGCTTTAACAACTACACCACCAGAGCTCCCAAAGGAATTAGACAAGGAGTCAGAAATACAAACATCTCACCAAAATTATGCAGTCATTATCTATCCTGTTCAAAATGTTAATGAGATCCTCTTCTCTGCTCCTCTACAGAGATTTGGCAATCGTTTGTGAGAGGAGTTACCCACCCAGACACTTTCAGCTCAGGTTGTATTCAAACCAATAACCAAAACAAACTCACAGCCATTGAGTCAATTCTGACTCATAGCAACCCCCGTTGGTTTCCAAGGCTGTAAATCTTTACAGAAGCAGACTGACTCATCTTTCTTCTGTAGAGCAGCTGGTGGGTTCAAACCACCAACTTTTTGGTTAGAAGCCAAATGCCTTAACTATTATACCACTAGAGTTCTTTTGTATTCAAACAGAAAGGTAAAATTTTTCATGGAATTATTTTGCCTTGAAAAAATTAAAATCTTCACTAATGTGTTTAGTCTTACAATAAATAGTTATTGGTTATGGAACGTTAATTACATAGTAAGTACTAGGATATAAAGATGAGCAAAATTAACATATCTTTCACTTATGTTATTTGGGAATAATTCTGGGTGGTCTAGGAAAAGAAGAAATAGACATTCCCAATTTCCAGCTTTTTCTTCACACTCAAAAAGAGAAAGAGGAAGAAAGAAAATCATTAGAGAAAGTGGATGTGGAGGGGCTTAGAGAGCAAAGAGAAGAGAATAAGGTGTAATTTCAGAAAGGGCCTTAAAAGTCAGCAGAGGAGGCCTGTGGCCAGAAGCTCTGTCCCTGAGTCTGGAAGGCAAGAAAAAGCTGGAGCCTTCCTGAGGAAGCAGCATCATGCCCTGGCCTTGGGGAGGGGGATGGGATGCACTAGCTGCCTTCCTACTGCAAGGCCAGCTGACGTCCCCAGGCTGGAAACTGATTCCAGTCTTAGGCCTCAGCCTCTGCTCTCTGGTTCAATGTCCTCATGTGACATCTACTTTGATAATAAAGGGCTTCTGAACAAGCCTTTTAATTTCCAGAAAATATATCACAACAGTCATTTACTTTTCACACATCACATGGAGAAGCCTATTCAGCCCAGCTACTGATGGGAATAGAAGTTGGGTCATTTTGAAACTTATCTTACATCTCACTTGTAAGCTAAAACGTGTGTGTGTGTGTGTGTGTGTGTGTGTGACTTTCAAGGAGGGAAAGAAAAGGAAGGTATAAAATGGAATAAGGATTAGGGATAAAACTAGGACAGCTTCTGGCTTGCACATTTTGCAGGCCACTGATCAATCTTTTGCTCTTGGAGAACATATTGATAGGAGACAAAAATGGACCTAGGCAAGCCTATTACTCCATGAGGATTTGATTCTGGTCTTTCTGAAACAAGTAGCCACAAATCTAAACTCAGCTTCTATCAAACTCCCACTATAATCCCCTGCCCAAATACATTAACATAAAGGGAGAGAGAGAAGATGGAGAGAAACAGGAAAAGATTGGGGCAGTGGGGCGGGGGTGGGGGTGGGCAGAGATTAACACTCCCATTTTTATTTCCCCTTTAAAATCAAGTATGGTTCATTTATCAATATTAACAACAAAGCTGATTAACATAACAGGAAGGGAGAGGAGAGGAGAAAAAGAAGTGAGAAAATTATTTCTGTTTCTCTTGACAATGAGACACAGAGACTCCGCCTGAAGTAAATGCCTTACTTTGTAGCCAGGAGCATGTTTTTTCTTGTCACTTGCTCATTGGGATCGGAATGTTGCCGGTTGAGAAATTCAGCTACTGCTTTGGCAGGAAATTCTGTTTCACACACGTACCCAAAGTCCCTGGCTAGGTGGACGGCTTCTCCTGGCAAGAGACGGAGAGAAGGAGGTGGGTGCAAGAGAATGAAGAGCTGGGACCAAAACTCACAGTGGAGGGGTCAACACATGATAACCAAGCTTTCTCCCCACTCCCAGATTTCTTATTTTATTCACCCAGATGTTGAAGGAAACTACTGGTTTCTCAATTCAGGCTTTTTATTTCGTCCTCTATAGAATCTGGTGAATGTATTTATATGGCCACTGTTCTAGAAGGCCAGAATGACAAGAGATGTTTGTTAATCTCCCCGTCATCCTCCACCCCCACCCCACCCTGAATGACAGTTTTCCAACCTCTTTTTTAAAATGTTCCTTGAATTGCAACCTCACACCTATCAACACAGTCATAAATGATATTCACAATTACTTCTTGAGCTTTTCGGCAAGAGAACAACTAAGGGTTTAAATTTTAACTTGATCACATATAATTATCTGTTCATCCAAAACGATTAACCATGAGGATTTGAGGGTCACTCCACTGAGTCTGTCTGTGTTGTTGATTTTCAAATCTTTGGTTTTAATTTCCTGAACCAGTTGGTTTTTACTGCAGGGCTTCCTGCCATTAGCTCCAGCTCCGGAAGAACGCATGCGCCAATTAGAGCATCAAAGCCCTCTCCGCAGAGCTTGTTTCCATAAAATGGAGCGGATCACAAACAATAACAGTTCTCCAGAAACTGCCTCCCTACCACAAGACTCAGCCCACAAACTCATAGGCATTCTCACGCTACAGCCTAAGCCACCACTACCATTTCTTTGCATATAACTCTTTCGGAGTATGGATAGTGGGTTCTTTATATTCTGGTCTTATTTTTAATATAATACTACTGTAGTTGAGTTTCTGGCATTGAATAACTGCTTATAGCATTTAACAGTTATAGCATTATTGTCTCTGACACCATTAACAAATGGTATTCATAGGATTCCTCCTCAAAGTCATGGTTTTAAATATTTTCAAAATAATTTACAAAACTAGAACTTGGACTTAATTTTAACATAGTACTTCAAATATAAGATGTAAATAAGATAAAATGCCTTCTTTAAATATAATTGCCAGTTTTTTAATCTGCCTTGTATTTAAGCGCCTTTTTTCCCCGTTAGCATGAGGTACTTTCAACAGGACATAAAAGAAAACACAAGTGCATTATACATTTATTTCAATACACCCAAACATAAGACAATTTAGTGTCAGAAAATCAAGAGTAATCTAGAGGAAGCAGGAAAGTGAGTGGATTCTGGTGACAGTCTATCTAGAGCAAGGAATGAGGGCAAGGTTAGCTTTTTGTTTAGAGAGTTTATGTGTCTGAGTATTTACAAACTGCTATGAGAAACTTTTAGCATTGCTTCTATTTCTTGTTTCCATTCATATTCAAGCAATTCAAATTGCTCTCTTTCCTTCCCCTCCAGAAGAAGTAGCACGATTAAAAGACAGATAAGGGAGCATATGTTTGGAAAACAAAAATCTAAAAGGGCATATAACCCTGAGCTTTCAGGACAGTCTTAAATCAGGATGCAGGTCAAGGATTCCCAAATTAATTCAGGAAGTAATGGTCACGCATTTCTCAAACGCAGATGTCACAATAACTTAAGTGATTTACTGCTGAGCTCCTGAAAGGAGTGAGGGACTCAGAGAATATGCACTTCTTGAATGTTCACATTGTTTGGGTCAGAACTGAGCTGGAGAGGTATAATTTTGTGGTAGAGGGGGAGAGAGGAAGGATAGAGTTATATGCAAACAGATTTTTGACATTCAAGAATTCAGTTCACTTCCAGAATAGTGTCTGGAAAGAGGAAACTTGCCCAACTGACACAAAATACAACCAAATATCTGCCTACTAAACATTACCCATTTTCCCAGAAGACAGTTCCTTTCTAGTTAGCAAAGAGACTCACTTACCCTCCACTAGTGATGTGAGCAGAGTGACGTTGGCAGCTTTACGTCTCCCTGCCGGCAGGTTTAATCCTATTTTGTCCAGTTTTTCTCTTAAAGATCTTCCTCCATTTTTAGACTTCGCCCTGTTTCACAGGATGCAAGAAAGGGATTTATAAAACACTAAGTCATTCTGCATCATGTTATCACGTTATGGTCATTTTGAAAGCTTTCTAAAATGTGCTTTTCAAACACTGAGAAGCATGGCCACGAGACAAGGGCAGGGAACTAAGGAAGGAATGCTACAGAAAGATCACAGGACATAAATGTTTCTTAAACTGTAAAATACCTCCTGTGTTCATTATTCTTGCAACTATGATGGCAGGTTGAGAGGTTTTCATTTCCCAACTCACTAAAGAAGAACCACAAACAAACAAACACAGCTCTGATCTCTGGAGTTTGAGGCATTTTTTTTAGTTCAGCTGATTTCTGTATATTTTCCCTGTTGTTACAATCACACAAATCCCAACGGGGTCTTTAAATTGTCTTTGCAAGATCTGTGTTAGGTTGTTCACAGTAACCAAAGTTATCATCACTTGTGAGAGTGGTTCTGGCTTTAGCCCCAACGGGAAATTCATTTCACCAACTGCTTACATGCCATGTCACCAGCCTAACTGAAAATGTCAAAGGCTGATATCAGCCTTTAAAAATTTCACTGATTTCAGGGACAGTGGAGGCAGTTCTAAACAGATGTCTAAACAGACTCCCATAATCAGAAAGTGGTTAAGATAAATTGTTTAAATACAACAGCAAATTAATTAATTTCAGATTTTATTCCCTACTCAAGTGCTCTTTAATTGTGTGGATTAGATTATACTCCCCTAGGTAAACAGTCTCCAATATTGGGGGAGGGGAAGGCAGAGGGCAGAGAAAGATCTATGCCAATGGAAGAGTATAAAGGGAAAGCAAAGTGACCACGACGGAAGGAGGAAAAGATCTGAACAGCTTATGTTAAAACCTTCCAAAACAGTTTTATAGGCTTTGCGTGGGATATAGGTATCAAAGCGAAACTGAGGTCCCCTTAATATATCGACAAATGAGTAAATGTCACAAAAATGAAGTTCATGGTCTACCTTTTAAAAAGAAAAAAAGCAAAGAAAAATATTATCTGGGTTAAGTTCAACAAAAGATCCACCACTCACAACTTTGGGTGGACCCCCCAGAAGGATGAAGTCCCGAGAAGCGAGAAAGCTGCCGAGAGAGAAGGCACTTTACCTCACTGACCCTAAAGAAATCTTATCTGTGAATCATTCCAACCTTGCAGTGGGAAGGGGAAAATTCTCGGCTCAGTAGGTAATGGATGTGTTTTTTAATGCTGACAACAGACAATGCATGTAAACGAGCCTTGCACTCAGCCTGGTACACATCAGGGCCCCAATAAATCGGGACAACTAAATGCTAGCGCCTGTGGCACAGGCAGTCGTGGAGCGCAGACTCGAAAGGAAGCCACTGCCTTCCTTTAGTTAAAAGCCACTGTTAAAACTCTATTCAAAGGACGGGTGGTTACGGTCGGAGTGTCTACACTAGGGAAAGGCTGAGCGAGAGCAGAAAACAACTTTTCCTGGGCTTGCAAGGTGTGCGCGAGAAGGAAAATGCGGCTGCACGGCGCCCCACGGCTGCAGCAGCCGGGACTGACCCCGCGGCACATCTACCTGCGCCTGCGCACCAGAGGCGGGGACCGGGGGCGCGCACCAGGCCCCCAAGAACGCGGGATGGCGGCGGAGAGCGCAGGCGCGCTCCGCCCCGCCCCGCCCCCGGATCCCACCCACTCTGTTCTACGCTTTTCTTCCCGCCCCTTTCTTTTCCGGCGGAGGGAGGGCCGCGGAGCGAGTTCTGTTGGCAGCGGAGCCGCCGGAGTCGCCGCCACCGCTCGGCGCAGGCGCAGTGTTTCTGCCGGCCGCGGACGGGCGGGGCTGGGCCGGGCCTCACCTCCGGAGTACTCCTCCCAGCAGCGACGCGTTGAGACACTCAGGCGGAGAGAGGCGCCGCTGTACTTCCGCCACCGTGACCTTGTACTTCGAGGTGGAGCTGAGGAGCGAAAGGCGACCCGGAACTGAACAGAAGACTTCGTTGGGGTTCACTACTCCGCCAAAGAGGTTGTCCTTGTTAATAGGGATAGCGGAGACGGCGTTGCTGTTTGACTTGGACAGGGACACAGGGCCTGTAGAGATAGACGAGGTCTCGTGTGGCCATCGATGATCCCCCAAATTCGGCCCCTGACTGTAACCTCCTTCCCGGCAGCGGCGGTCCCCAGGCTTGCGCCCAGACACGTGCTTCTTCCCGCCCACCTCAAACTAGATAGCTCTCTTCCCAGTTTCCCACCTCCCTTTCCATCCCTTACTCTTTGCCTGTCTTCAAGGTCCAGCCCTGCCCCGCGGCGCACCCCACTCCACCTCACCCCCCTTGGCCAGTCCTGCCTTTCTGCCTGGACCCTTTTCTCTTGGGTTCTGGAGATGAGCGATGAAATTGTGACCATCCTCAGCCCTCAGCATCCGAGGAGAGTGGGCCCTATATAAGGTGCTGGAGTAAGGTTTTTTTTGGGGGGGAGGGGTTACATTTACAAATCGAGATCTGGAGAGCAAGTTATGTGTACTTTAAGAGTTTCATGGAGTGAAGGCTTTAGGATCAGGGAGAAATTTTTTCAAAGAGGGGTTATTAAAATCAAAAGCAGCCTGTAAATGAGCATTTCAGTTAAGGCACCACCAGGCTGGGATGTGGGTTCTGTTTCACATCACACATGCCGGTCTTTTTTTTTTTTTTTTTTTTAATCAATAGGCTCCTTCCTGTGTTCAGTTCTGAAAAAGATTCAGGTTTTGGAGATCTATTATTCCAAGCCCAGTTTTGAACTGAGAGGAAGGGTGATGAAGATCAGGCCTACCATGGAATACTAGCAATGCGTCCTTTTGTTGAGCAATTACTGCTTAAGCTGCTTTTTTAGAGGGGAAGGGGTCAGGGGTGTTTTCTTTCAAGTTAAAACCATAAGCTCTTCATTGACCCACCATTGTTTTAAAAAACTCAAGCCTAGCAGAAAGTGTACTGATGTGCTGCATTTCTCAAAACCAATATAGTTCATATGCATTCACAACCATTTAAGTACAGTATGCATTTGTATTTAAAAATTCCACATGGAGACATATCTAATAATAATATGCACACATTCTCATCACAGTGCTCCTCCCTTACCCGTTCCTTAATGGGGATATTCTAGATGTATGGTGTGTGTGTGTGTGGGGGGGGACTCTAGGTTTTGGATAGATCACTTGTGACATTAATAGCTCTGGGGAGGCTAATAGAGACAATAGGAGTTAAACGAACTCTTGAGAGATTACTAATAAAAGAGCCAATTATCATGTCGACTTGGAAAGAGCATCTCTTAAGATTTATCCCTCGCACATCTAATTTGACGTGACAAAGGCTTCACCGATGCAAAAATGAAACTTTAAACTAGCTAACAATATACTGATTGGGGTTAGAAATGAGAACAGTTTTATATAGCATCATTCTCTGGTGGTGCCTAGAATCCTGAAATGTAACATTGCCACCAAAACCAAAAAAAAAAAAAAAAGCTGCTACCGAGAGTGAATAGCATTTAATCCAGTAAACTTTATTTCTATTCACTAAACACGATGCAAATTAAAAATCCATCCAAATCACTTGACACTTTTCTGTTAACAAATTATGCTCAGAACAAATATGCTACTAATCTTGACATCTTCAGAAGATACTGATTTTAAATTTAAAAGCCAAGTTTTAGTTAACCTAATTCACAAAGCTTAAACATCAAACAAGAAACTAAATTGAAATACATGAAAGAATTTTTTAAAAAACTGATGAGAGCTGTTTTTTTTTCATCATTTGTCCTATTTTAATATTAAATTATTTTCAGTACTTCACCATTATACATTTCTTTACACTCATACAATGAATTAACTGAACTAAAAAAATTGAAATCAGCTCCAGTATTGCACATCTTATTTGTTTGTCTAGATATCATTTAAAATGGTCAAATCATGAGTCAAAGCTAGCCTGTTGCCATTACTAACAGATTGAAAACCGATCCTGTAAGCACTGCTGTTCTATGCCTATCTATTTGCTAATTCTGAGCCTTTAGGAAATCCTATTTGAAAAAAATAAATACAGCACTGAAAGTTCTTTTAAATAGCACTGTGCCTGTAAGGACATGTTTGGAATGCAGAAGGAAATGGCTTACCTTTCTTAATTACAGTTTGATCTGGGATGTTAATACCCGGGTCTTCTACATGCTGCAACAAAAGGATACACACATGGATGTAAGTGTATAATCAAAACAAAAGGAAATGAATATTCCATGCAAGATGGAGGGAGGGGAAGGTGTAGAATTGAAGTTCTCTCTCCTATATAATGAACATTTATATATAAACATCTCATCTTGGCTTATTGGAACTTGGGGCTTTGCAGCTCAAGAGGTTTCACTGCACAGCTACAGCCAATTTCTCCTCCCCTAGCCAACAATCCACATTGAAGGGTGTGGTGGTGGGAGAATAAAACTTTCTTTGGAAATTGAATCAAGTTTTGGAGCACCTAATCTTTCAAAGTCAGCTCAACCTCTAAAAATGCTTCTAGCTTTAGTTTGGCGCCTCTAGCAGCTTTGGACTTTGGTGATCCCAGCATTCAGACAACCAAAGACCGAGAAAAACAATAGAAATAGCAGAGTTGGGAGTAGCTGGGGAGCATACAAGCTGTTTGGAAACGTTTTAGGTAATGTGATAAAGAGCTAATGTATCTATACACCTTCACTTACGGACGACTAGAATATAGCTTTTTAAAAAATGCTTCTGCCTAAACTGTGTATCAAACAGGAATATAAGAAAGATTTAAAAAATAAAAAGCCTCTGAGGTTGCTTTCTTGTTGTCCAGCAGCAGGTATGGTGTGCTTTTTTTCCTTTTCTTTTCTCTCTCTCTTTTTTTCTTCCACAGATGGATGTGTATATGTGTGTGTGCTAGAGTCAAAACGTGATTAGAAAGTAAAATGAAATCATGTTTCTAATGCAGAAACTGACAGGCAATATAATGTCTGGCTGTGTTTACAAATTAGCACCAGGGCTGCTGAGATAGAAGATTTCACAATCGTTACCAAACACAGGCATTACCATTTAAAAAACTATTACTTCCTTCTCTAGTCTTTGTCCAACAATAATACTGATTCAAACATTTTCCATTCTGTCTTGGATTTATGCTCCTGTTAATTGTGCCTGATCGCAATGATTCCGGGTGGATGGTACTAAGTTGCTTTATTACAGGTTTTATTATACTCAATGCTCTCATTTGTAACTTGCCTAAAGTGCTTCTGGATTTAAGTATAATTAAATTGAGAAATGTTCAGAAATGACTACTGCTGCAGTTCTTGTGTTTTAACTATATGGGGAAATATGATCCCTTTATGCATGCACCCTAAACCCATAAAGTAAATGTAGTGTGGCATAATACTTTTATTTGTGTTATTTCTAAACCTTGTCTATACAGGGAAGACTGTTAAGTTTAAAACCCCACTGAGATATTAATGATTAAATAATTTTCACCATTGACTTGATTTTCTTAAATATCTAGCAGTCATTCTTATTAAAGGTTAACTGTTGCAGCGATGGGAAAATTGAAAACAACCCTTTTCCTGACCCAAATTCCTTTGAAAGAACTTTTTCTTAAAAGATGGGGGAGGAGAGGGAAGACCAGCAAATGCATTTGCCTGTTTTCATTTGATCTTTTGGTTAATTTTGCCTAACTGACCAATTTTATCACAAAGAGAAATTGTACAGGTGTCAAGAATTCCATCCACCTTGGAATTTTCACGATGTAGAACAATTCTAAATCACAATTGTTTGAAAAGCTTACAACATTATTTTGCACTTCAAATATTCCCAAAGACCAGGCAAGGAACAGGATTGAGGAGAACTAAAACAATCACAACTATCCATTAAAAAAAAAAAAAAAAAAAAAGCTTTTCTAAGCGATTGCTCTTATATTTAAAAAAATTTAAGCATTAGTGTCTAAAACACATGAGTATAAGCATATCCACATAAACTGCTTACTAAGCCCTACATTGGATTAAATGCCTTCTTTTCTGCTTTCCATACAAGCCTGCTAAGCATAACCAAAAAATTTCAGTGAAAAATGGAGCCAAATGAGAGATGCAATAAATTTTCTATTTTCCTATGGAACTTAAATAATGTTTTAAATTCACCAAGTAAGCAGGTAAGTTCATCTGACCATTTTCTTTGCAATCTAATGCAGTAATCATTAAACTGTCAACGGACATACTGCTGCAATATTTGATGCAGTAATTTGAAATAGCATTTTAGCAAAAATCACATCCAGATACATTTCCTCTCCAAAGAAAAGCAGCTTTAACAGAAGCCTTTACAGCTTTAATAAAATTATTGGCTTGTTCTAATTCCATTTCAGGAAGGTTGTGAGGGAACCATAAATATGTAGGATTGAAGTAGAGATGCTGGTTCAAATTTAATTTCAGAAAGTATTTTCAAATTATCAATAGCCTGGTTTTCATTGTAAATAGTAGATGTGCTAATGCCATGCTTACTTAGAAATCATTTTAAACTGCATTTATTGATAACTGAATTAGAACTCAAATAATGCATTACCCAACAATTTCAAAACATTTAATTTAATATGTGTAGCGAATTCTTATAGGCGTTGGGAACTCAGCTAATGATTTATGAGGTCACCACTTAGCACCCCTAGGAAGAGGTCCCTCAGCTCGGATTTGCTGCTTGCTTTTCTTTAATCAGGATAGGGTGTACATGTAACTTTTGGGTTTCACTATTGTTCATAAAATTCTGTAAAAAAAAATGTTTTCTTAGTATGTCTTGTACACTTTTTTGTTTGTTCGTTTAATTGCGAGAGCATTTAATGAACATTTTCGGTTATATTTGACATCTTTCCCAGAACAGAGAGAAATCCCCACCGCCAGACCCAACAGTGGAATTAGATTCTGTCCCAATCGAAACAGTTTACTGTCATCGCGAGAGAAAGACACGGTGACATTCATCTGATTTATTTCTGTGTTGGTGGAAATGGCAATGCCGGCATTGTTAAAGGGAGCTCCGGGAACCATTGTTCTAAGGACATAACTCTCAACTTTACTTTTTGTTTTTTAGTTTGGCTGTCTCTGAAGGGCCTCAAAACATCCCCACCCCCACTTCCCCCCAAAATTAAAATTAAAAAAATAATAAAGAAATATTATTGTGGAAAATCCGGGCCCATCTGTGACAAGTAACTCATACCCCAGGTGGGTGAGTAGGAGCTGCGCTCGCGTCCCCGCCGCCTGGGCGGCCTCTTACCGGGACGTCCTCGATGGCGTGAGGTAAGGAGTGGATCGGGAGGTCGCCTAGTCCTGAGCCGAGTCCGTGTGGGCCGTGCAGGAGATCCTCGTGCCGCCGGTAATCCCTGCGAGGATCCAGGCCCGACAGCTGGTGGGGCAGCCCCCGGTGCGTGTGCAGGAGGCCAGACTCCTGGCTCTGCCTCTGGCCGGGCCAACCTGGGTGCTGCGGTTGCGGCTGAGCGTGCAGGGGGTTCAGGCTGTAGGGGTCGTTGACGTGGGAATAAGGATCTTGCGACTGGGGATAGATGGGTTGGTAGGGCGGGGGGAAGTAGGGGGGCTGGAAGTCGGCATTGGGGGTGTGGGACAGCGGCGGGGCGCTTGTGTAGGGAGATTGACCTACAGTGCCCAGCTGGGGCAACCGTGCTGTCCCGTTGCTGGTGCCGTCGTGACGGTCCTAAAAGAGGATGAGAACAGGAAAGAATAAGAAATCAGGCGGCGAGTCGGAGTTGTGCACACTAAATCCACTCCACAAACCAGTGTGGCAAACGGCCGGCTCATGTCCGCAGCCCACCAAGAAACAACGATCAGCTCTAAGTTATTCATTCCAGAAAATACCCAAGAAGTAAAAGGGCCCTTCCAAAAACGCAGCGGAATTAGATAGTGCAAATGTGGGGGCACAAGAGACTCTCCGGAGGCGTTTCTTTCAAAGTAGGGGGAAAAAGAGAAAAACGCTTCCCGGAATACAGCCCGTTAAGCAGCAGGGTGAAACCTCTCAAGTAAAATTAAAATTCCTACTAAATATTAAACACTAGAAGCGGCCTTTTCTTTTTTCCCGGATTTGAACCTGCCTGCCACTGCGTTATTGTTTACCCTGTTCATTTATTTCAAGGAAAAAAATCATAAACGTTCAAAGGCTGTTACCATTTCATGACTATTTAAATAGAAACATATTTCGCAGAGGGGCTGTAACGAACGCACACGTTTAAATTACTAGCTTAAAGAAGGTTTTAACTGCAGGATCGGGGATCTGTCTTTTCCGCTTCCTCAGTTAGAAGCCTTTTTCTAGACAGGGTCGATTTATGATATGGATGGGATGGTGGTGGGGGACGGCAAGTAAAGGTTTGAAATAGAAAGATTCAGCTTTACTGGGTTTAAAAGAGAGAGGTGCACCCCAGGGCGGAGGCCCCCGCCCCTTCCACCTCAGCCCCAAAGGGCAGAAGAAACGCCTGACTTTTTGTTCCTCTCTTGCAATTTGGTTGCAATACAAGTGAACAGAGTTGATTCCAGGGAGTGTAAACCCTCGGAGGTTCAGCAGCGGGACCCAAGAGTAGGGGGCACACTGGGCTGCATTTTTCCTGCCTACGGATTAAGCATCAATTCTGAAAACATTTCGGGAACAAGTGAAGACTAGAGGAAATATAAAGATGAACGTGGCGAGAAACACGCTTTGAGAAGCAGCAGCGAGGTAGGTCTGCGCGCGGGGAGAGGCCAAGTGGGATGCACAATGCATTCGAATTAGGGATGGAAAAGAGTAAGAGAAAGGAGGAGAGGGGAACGCAAATGAGAGGGTGCCCTGTAGGAAACCTGGGGGTGAAACCCGAGGTACCAGGCAGCTTCGCGGCCCCAGGTTTCCAGAGTAGAATTCCTAAAGAAACATGGATAGAAGGGTGGGGGTGGGACTCACCATAGCTGAAAAACTGTGAACTAACATCTGCGAAGAGTCTGGGGTAACGAGTCAGGGTGGAAAAAACCCAGCAAGGCTGGAGAGCCGGGCTGCCCCGCCGCCCGAGCGAGCCCCACACAAAAGGCGCCGCGAGCCCCGCGCCACCCAGGACTCGAGTCACCGCGCCGAGGCTCTGCCGGGCGCGGGCGCCCCGCTCGGCTCCATCCGAACTTGAACCACCGATTCGCGCGGTGCCTTCAGTTGGTCGAACACACGGTCTCTATCCTGGCGCGATATGTTCGGATTCAGAGTTCTTTTTAAAATTAGCAACCCCAAATACGGAGAAAAAGAGAAAAAAGAAAGTGTGTGTGAATGTGTGTGTGCATGCGTGTGCCTTAATCCGTGTCTCCCCCTCTCAGCGGCGGCTTCGCTGGAGCTTCTAATACCCGCGCCGGGCAGCGTTCCTGGAGCCTCCTAATAGCAGATATTCATGACTATTAATATGACACGAATACTTAATAAGGGAAGAATGCCTGGAAATGCAGCGTGAAGCGGCGAGGCCACTCGCGCCGGAGCCGGCTCTCAATGCAGTCCATTGACGGCGCCTCAGTGTAGCAAATCGGAGGTGGGGCGAGGGCGCGCGCGAGACAAAAAGCGGGCGGGCGAGGGAGCTGGCGAGCGCGCGGGGGGCCGCGGCGCCGCGGCTGGCGAATCACAGGGAAGGGGCAACATTTTAAAAGGTGGCAAGGCAGGCAAAAGTGAAAGAAAAAGAGGGAGCGAGGGAGAGGGAGGATGTGCCTGCGTGCGCGTGTGAGAAAGAAAGTGTAGGCGAAGGAAAGAAGCCCGGAGAGTGGAAAGAAGGGGAGGGACGGAGGAGGGAAGGAGGGAGAGCCCGAGAGGAGGGAGGGAGGAAGAGAGAGAGAGAGAGGAAGAGAGGGGAGGGCTGGAGGGGGAGGGGGCCAAGCGGCGCTCCGAGGGGGAGGGGGAGGGGAAAAGCAGCCAGCGAGGACAATCGGACCCAAAAGGCTGGGGCAGACCTCTGGATGCCGCGGGAGCCGCAAGTCCCCAGCCCGAGCTGCCGGGGACCGCGGCCGGGCGTCCGTCGGGCTCTCGGCTCGGGAGGCGCTTGCTGGCCCTCTCCGGCCACGGGATCCTTTGCTCCGCGACCGGGCCTGGGACTCCGGACCCAGAGGCCCGCCGCTGCGCAGTTCCTCCATGGCTCAGCGGCCCTCAGGGAACGCTTAGCCCACCCGTTTCACCCGCCGGGCCAAGCTGTCCCCCTCCGCAGCCGCCGCTCCAGGTTCCCTGGGACGCCCGGGGCCTCGCGCTCCACCCTTGGGCTCTCCCAGGCCCGGCTCCGAGAGCGCAAAGACGCGAGGCGGCCCAGCCCGGGCGCCGCTGGCACCGGTTGCCGGCACCCAGCACAAACCCGTCAGACTGGCTGGGCCACTCCCGCCCGACGCCCCCCGGATGACACAGCTCGCTTTCCCGGGCCGCCGGCTGTCAGAACAAGCGGCACTTGGCCTCCTGCGTGTCCCTGCAGAGCCCCGCGCAGAATCAGACAGCCTCGACCGTGCTCGCAAACGAGAAATCTCGACAAAGTTGTTGAAACCGCCTTCACTTTTATTTCTTCTCCCTCCCTCTCATTTCTCTTCTTTGCCCTGCTCTCACACACAGTCACATGCGCGCGCCACAGGGTCCCTCTGGGGGTGCTAGCTAACATCCTCCGCCTCCCGCCCGGTTCCCTTAGGCTCCGAGAGCCTCGCGGAGCCTCGGACCTCGCCCGCGGGAGCCTGCAACTCCAGCCTGGCTTCCGCTCCGCCAAACTGAAATACTGAAGCTGCAGACCTCAGCCTGACCAAGACTATTCAACCTAGAGCACTGGGTAGCGCTGTTTCACCCTAACATTCCCCGAAAAGCTCCCTCCCCAGCCTCAACAACAAAGTGTGCTACCTAGGCCCGGGGTCCCTGCGCCGCCTCCCCTGGAATCACCGCGGAAGTGTTGATCCCGTGGGACGCCACTCTGTGCCCCATCAACCCCGAGGCAAAAAAGGCGAAATCGGGGCAGGGGTGGGGGAGCTCCGGAAAGGAGAAAGGTTTCTAGAAACAAAGATTTAACACAATCTCGGGAAAGGAAAGGGAGAAAGGGGCTAATGACACATCGTTCGCATAAACCGTTTCTGATTTCAAGTAAAGACCAGACCCCCAACGCTCCGCACGCAACCAGAGCTCTCCGCCCCATATTCCCAGCTATGATTGACAAAAAGGAAAGAAAGAAAAAAAAAGGAGAGACCCTCCCCCCACCAATAAAAGAAAAATAGCAAAAGCCGAGAGTGTCACCGATTTATTTAGATACTCTCTCAGACACACCCCCACCCCCCACCCGGTGACTCATCCGCTCCTTTCAGTGGGAGCTGTAAGGGAAGTTAAGGCAGGGTCCACCAGGCCAGTTCGCAACGCCTTTCGTGAGCAGCCGGGTCGTGCTGGAGCCTTCCTGGCTTCCCGAAGAAGCCGAGCTCCAGGGACCCCCTTTTTTTTTTTTTTTTTTTTTGTAATGGTCTCCAAAGCGGCGCGCTCTATCGGTCCGGCAGGCACCGGCACCAGAGAGGCAGCAGTGCCAGGATTCCCACGGTCGCGCATCCGAACGCTAGAAGCCAGGTGGGGTCAGTGCACTGGGATCTAACTGCAGGCGAGCTCCACAACGCTCAACCTACTCACCAACACCCTGCCTCTTTCAGGGGCAAAGCTGCTTAGCACTTCTTGAATATCTGAGAGGACCTGGAGCCAACCCTGCTGCCGGGATGCGTCCTCCAAATTGAACTCGATTACAGAGAAGAGCAACCCAGCTCAGAACTAAGAGTAAAGATCTTTTCACAAATTGGAGGCATTAAAAAAAAGGGGGGGGGGCGGGGGAGAAGGCAAGGAAGGAAGGAAGATTAAAAAGCAGAGAGGAAGTTTAAGAGGCAAAAAGGTTTTCTGTTTCTGGTGACTTGGGCCCTCAGAATCGCTCTGGAGACACGCGGAGAGCACAAATGCGTGGGCAATTGTCAGCAATTAAATATATATATATATATTTCTCTCTTCACTCCACTCTTAAGCGCAGTCAAAATTGTCAGAAAGGGGGAAAAGTGGGACACTTTACTTCCTTTCCAAGAAAGGAGCGACCGCATCCTCCCTCTCCGGCTGCTCCCCGCGGTTCTTCGGACGAATCGGAGGGGCGGGAGCTGCGCTGGGGAAAGTTTGTCCCACCCGCGATTCGCAGCTTGCTACGAGGAAGGGAGGAGGAGCGGGAGGGTTGAGCTCCGCGCCTGCGGCCGCGAGGGTGACTGAACCGGCGCTGCGCTTACCTCGCAGTCCTCGTACTTGATATTATCCGTCAGTTTCCAAAGCATTTTCATGGATCGGCGTGAACAGATTTGCCCCTCTCTGCCTCGCACCCAAGTGGAGCTACTCTCTGGGTAAAAGCAAAGTGCAGGCTGCCGGCGGTGAGCGCAGGAGGAGGAGGAGGAGGAGGAGGAGGGCGAGGAGGAGGAGGAGAAGGGCGAGGAGGAGGAGGGTGAGGAGGAGGAGGCGAAAAGGGAGAGAGCTCCCGTGTGCGCTCGGAGATCTCCCTCTAATGGTAGAAACTTTTCTCTTTTCCAGCTCTTTACCAACAGCCTAATCGCCTCATTAGCATATCAACAATAGTCCAATTGCTTGCCAGCACCACAACCTGCCGCCGGCCGCTCCAACCCAGGTATAAAGGCCTCCCGGAGCCCGAACTTCCTCCTAGAGCCTGGGCGGCGAGTGAGCCGCTAAATTAGACCCAGAGCCCCCTTCGCACTCCTACCCCAGAGCTCCGCGCACTTCCTCCCATCCCACTCCACTACCCTTCCACGATCTCCGTTTCCTCCTCGCCAGAGACTTTCTCTGCAAAGCCTGGCTGGCTTTGCCAAGGGTCCAGCGGCCGCGCCTGGGTCCAGCTCCCAGCACCTTTCCACCCCTCCGACCGCAGCTCTCGGTGCTGTCCGTTCGGCTCTGTCCGATTGGCTCGGTCCGATTTGATTAGAAGTAATTTTTCCTTTCACAGTTAAAATATAACCCCCAAACCAAGACTCCAGGATGTTTTTTTTAAGCAAGAGATTGCCTCGGTTCGCCGCAGCCACAACCTCCGGTCTCAGCGCCTTGGAAGTTTTATTAGCTTTGCGCCCCCCACCCCCCGCCCCAGGTTGGAGATTTTGCCAAGCAGCTCTGGTCGCTCAGCTGGGGTTTGCGATCCCTTAATTGCGGCGCGTGTAAAATAAAAGTTGTACCCTGAAGAAGTGACTTGACGGCTCCTAGGGTTAAATGATTTTCCTCTCGTTTGCAGGAAGCTATGGACGACTGTCATTTAAACTTGGCGTTTGGGCCACGGGCTTCCTAGATGCGGGATGGACAAGAATACAGAACTCCTATGCAGACTCACAGCCGCTTGTGGAATTAAACCGAAATTCCTAATAGATAAGACATATGTGCGCCTGCCCGTCTAGATACGGTGTCATACATTCATCCAAATAAGTCACTGGCAACCAATTCTTGGCTATGCTAATCGGCGTCAGTTTTCCCAAGATCCCCCTTTTTAATTAAAGCTGGAAGGGTTCCTTCATGATTTGGTGTTGTTACTAAAGCGGGCGCACTCGCGGCTCAGTGCCGGGCGGACAGGCAACCCAGAAGCCAGGGTGCACACAACGTCCCGGGTAGGCCAATCCAGGCTCTCCAGCTCCACACAGGGGCCTGCTACTCCACCGAGCCACCTTTTTACATATATATATATATATATATATATATATATATACACACATACACACACACATATAATGTATGTATATAAAGTTAGAAGAGAGGGGAGAAAAAAGTGTTCCTTTCTGACTGAACTTCCCCATTTGTCCTCCAAAAAAAGTTTGTCTTTTTCTTTCTCTCTCTTAATTGCGTCGAACTCCTCACAACAGGACTCGCTTCAGAGCTGTTCTAGTAACGATCTCTAGCACCATCTGGACCTGTTTTTCCAAATGTTCAGGTGTCCCAGGTTTCTGCCGTGTGTCCCGCAGGGAGTTGGGCGCTGCTGCAAACCCGGTCGTTCCCTAACAGGTGGAAGAAAGGCAAGAGGAAGAAGAACCTTCCCCTCGAGGCTTTGGAAGAGTGTATTCTCCCTTGAGGAGACCGCAGCAAATGCCCCAAGCTAGGCAGAGCAGGCCAGAGGAGGCCCCCACGAAGGCTGGGCAAGTTGGAAGGGGGATTCAAGCCCTAGGATCCATCATGTTCCCTCTTTTCCCACCTGAACACAAACACAATCTTTTGGATCGGCAGAGCTCCAGGCCAGGCGCCGCCCTCAGCTCAGAAAATGGTCAACTTCCAGAGCATGCACTAGGCGCCCCACGAGGCTGCCCCAGGGCCCGCCGCCCAGAGCAGCCGCTAAAAGTCAGGAGTCCGGGCGCCGGGAGCACTGACACCTTCCTGGCGGCCGCCACAGCCCCAGAGCTTGATCTGTAGGCCAGATCCTGGACCCGGGAACATAGCTATTCACTCCCCGAAAGCGTAGCCACAGTGTATTTAAGGGAACTCTTAAGTTTTGCTTCTTTTCCTCTGTTTGTGGACTGGGAAAGAATTTAGGCCTTTCATATCCCTACCCTAGCCACCCTGACGACCTCAGATCTCTGGCTCCGCACCCGCCGGGACTGCGAAACTGTTGCTGTATTCCCACCGACGGCGCCATTGAGGTGCAGATTGCGGCCTAAGAGGTTGCCCGCCGTTTGTTAAGCTCAGCGAGAGCGCCCGGATCGCTCCTGGAGCCAGCCGAATCGCGTTAGTCTGAGCATCATTACCACGACAAGTCACTTCATTGCATGTCAATGCTCTGGCGGCGCCGGGACCCTGGAACTGCAGGGCCAGGCCTGGGCGAAGGGGTCGGGGATCCAGGCCTGACGCTAGGGCGTGCCGAGGGTGTCGGGGAAGGGTATGAGCCTCTGTATGAGAGACACAGACACCATGGGAAACAAAGAGGCAGCAAGGGGCCAGGATGATCTTATTTTCTCTGGTTGTCACCACCCAGTGAGACCCTGGCGCCCAGTAGGCAGAGCCCGGCAGATCCGTCCCCTCCGGGCCCCAAATCTTCTCGCCGCACCCGAGATCCAGGCCTCCTGACACTTGCTAAACCGTGACCGCGCAGGAACTAGACTGGCGTGTCTCTCCTTCTCTCCCTGGGCCGCAATCTCCCTGCTTCTGAACCTCATTCAGACCCACTGGAGGCTCAGACCCCGGCGAAGCCTGCACGCTGGGTCCTCACCGCCCCGGAGTTCTGCAATTAACTTTGTGGAAGGCTCTAAGAAGTATGGAAACCCCCACAGACCACCGCCAAAGGACTCTTCCACTTCTCAGCCCCCAGAGAACAGAGGGAGGAAGGGACTCGAGGCCTCAAGGGGGTGAGGGGGTGGAAGGTGAGGATTCCTAGCATTTGTGTATTGTGTGAGATTTGCATCCTTTCTTAAACCCCAAAACTACTCTAACCTCGGGGATGAAATTGTATTTAGTGAGGTTTAACCGAAGAAGGAGGATATAAAATAATTCACTCTTAATAAAAATTGTAACTACAAGCAAAGAACTGCAAAATGCAAAATGCCTTGGTTTCTCCAACTCCAGGAACTGTGGTGAGAACAGGGCTTTTCTCAACTTTACTTTTAATGGCTGAACTCAGCAAAGCTGAGGAGCTTGCCCTAGGAAGAGCAGGAGGACCTCGACTTTTCTTGGAGAAGCCCCGAGCGTTTGATTCGAAGGCCCCAGAGGCTTTGGGCACACAGAATCTCGCCCTAGCCAGGCCTCGTGTTGCTGGGCTGAAAAGAGGATCCCGAGGTTCCGATTATGAAATTAGCGACAGAGGGGAGGCTGCTAACTTAACCAACCTGTCCCGAGCTGTCCTCGTTCCCGGAGGGAAAATGCCTGGAAGTTGGAGGAGCGCTGGAGAAATACACCATGGCCGGGGCGGGGTCCCGGGCTCAAGAAGGGTAGGATCCGGAGCTCAGCCAAATCAGGGTGCCCGCGGCCTAGCAGCACAAAGTTGGCTGGATCTGCTTGCGGCAAATTCGTGACGTTCTGCTTTATTGTCCACTATTCATCCCCTATCCCTACACTGTCACCCCCAATTCTCCGCCCAAGCAGGAAAACCAGCTCCAGGAAGCGGCCTGAGTGAGTAGAAAAACTCTGCTCAAAGTATTTCCCAAAGAAGCATGCTTGCAGCCGCTGGACCCCTTAGAGTTATACACATACCATAGGTCACTAAAACCTCGGGACGCGGGGACAACACAAGAAGGGACAGGTGCACCACAACTCCACCCCAACGCTCAGCCCTGGGGTCTGGGTCCGGACCGAGAACTCAAAAGCAGGGAACCTTCCCCCGCCCCGTACCTCCCCGCCTCCTGAGTTAGTCATCCACCCAAGTTTCTACTGGGGGTGGCGGCTGGAGCGCAAACCACAAGTGACCCCTGGGGCCACCTGTGGAGCGTGGGCTGACGTTCCCCGGCTCCAGGCCCCAGCTAGCTGCGTGCGTTGCCCCCAGCGCCGTGGCTGCTGCCTGCGCTCGTTTTTCCTGTCCTCTCTGTCCCTTAGGAGCGCTCCTGGGTGCTGCCAGGCGCGCCTCTCCAACGACTCCACTGCCCTGGGCCAAGGCACTTCCTCTCCGCCTCCCTCTCTGGGCCCCTTCCCCCGTTCCACCCCCGCCCACCTCAGTCCCGGCCAAGGCTACCCCCCCTCCCCGTACCTGCCAGTCCCCCATTTTGGCAAGTATGGACATCGTGGCTCCGACCTCCTGACGACTGGTCCCCGCCGGGCATGGGCTGGAAGGCTCCGCCGGGCCCGCTCCCTGGAATCGCTTAGGCAAATCCTTCTTTTTTACCTGCTCACCAACATCTCACCTGGTCATAAAGAGCTGGGTTGCTACCTGCCGACGCATGCGCGCTGGCCCTGGAATTCACTCCGCCAGCCCCAGTCCCAGCGCCTCACGGAGCTGGCCTGGGAAGTGATGGATTTATAGTCGCTGCAATCTCGCCATCAGCTCCAGCTTTTCCCAACAGCCCTAACCCGCTTTCCCGGTCAGTCTCTGGCGGAGGAACCCAGGCGGACCGACTGCTGGAGGGTGCTGGGAGCAATGTGCGCGAGTGTGCGCGAGTGTATGCAAGTGTGCGTATGTGCTTTCGAGAGCGAGCAATGGGTACACACTTACTCTAAGACTTCCCTCACAATTTAGGGACTGGGGGAGTCTCCACTTCCCCGTGAGGGGAAGGACAAGGCCGGGAGGAGAGACCAGACCTGAAATGTCCCGCGCAACTGGACGAACACTGTGGGGCCAGGCTTTTGCTCGAGCCTCCCTACCAACACGCGAGGTTCCAGGCACCCTGGGACCTCGTGAATAGGAATCCGAAGCCCCCAGGGCCGCGCCAGCTTCTCATCCCAGATCAAAGTGTTGCACAGTAGGTGAAGACGTTGGTGATCCTATTTCATTTTCTGACTTCTAGGTTTAGACTTCTCCCACAGAAAGAAAAAAAAAAAACATACAAACACACATACATACATATATACACACATTTTACACATGCGTTCACTTACTCTTCTACATAACGTCTACCTTCTCTTCTTCCCACGTTCACAATTCCCCACCCCTACCGCACTCCTCTTTGGCTTCCTATTTCTTTATATTTTCTATAAAAATTTTTTAAAGTGAGAATGGGTGCGTTGTTGGCTATGGGATAAACAACCAAGGTTTGGGTTTGCTTTCCCATGACAGATAAAATCACTCAAATGATTTCACCTCTGCTTCTAATGAGAAGGGAGCTTTAAAAGAAGCCACAGGATTTGGGGCTCCGGGGGAGCTCACCTCCCTCGGGAACCACACCTGGACAGGAGCGAGGCGAGGGTGAGGAGATTAGTCTCTGGAGCCGCTCTTGCCGCACTATCCGCCCAGCCCAATCTTGGCAGCCAAGGAATCTGCACTGTCCAAGCCTTGGGCCCGGAACCTCGGGGACAGGCCCAATTCCCCTCCCAGGCTGCTGTCGCAAAAACTGCAAGACGAACCACGAACCGGTTTGAAATCTTCTTCATTGGCTTGGTAGGCAAATGTGTGTGAAAGGTCATCCCCGCGCAGCAAAGTGAAGACTATGCGAGACACCAAAGCCTCCCCCTTCCAACCACGTTCGCAGAGGGTGGGATGCGGTGAAATGGGTGGTGCTATCCTAGAAGTCCCCGCACCTCTTAGATATTTAACCTTCCCTGGGCTGCGGGACTTTCATCTCGATGTCGATTTTTGTTGTTGTTGATTTAAACTTCCCTGGACCTGCCTTAGAACCTTTCAGATAATCTGAGAGTTGAGAGTGAGTGTGTGTGAGCATTTCCTAGTGGCTCAACAAGTTTAAGGGTTGTGTGTGTGTGTTTGTGTGAGTCTTTTGGAGAGGGTAATTTTAAGCAATTAAACAGCGTTTTAAACCCATAGCCATGTGTATTAGGGAGCTCTGGTGGCCTAGTGCCTAAGGCATTTGACTGCTAACCAGAAGGCTGGCGGTTCAAACCCACCAGCCACTCCTGGGAAGGAAGGTTGGGCAATCTATTTCCATAGTGATACCGCCTCGGAAACCCAAGGAGGGGTCGCTATGAGTCGGGTCTGACTCGAGGGCACAAAACGACAACAACAACAAGCATGTATATTGCACTCTTTCTGGCTTTTCCCACTGTCTTGAAAATCTAATTAATTAAGGATGCAAGACACGTTGAAGGAGCGACTGTAGTTCTCCAGGATACCGGCGTGGGGCGCTGTGCTCTTTTTAAAAAGTGAGCACTGTTTAAGTTTCAGGCGGCCTGGATTTCCATCCCGCAGCAGCTTGAACACCAGCTGGGGTTGACCTTAGATCCAGCTGAGGGCTGGGGTGGGGAGTTCGGGGAGTTCCATTTCCACTCTCCCTACTTTTTTTGGGGAAAAAGTGCTGTGTGCAGGAAGGGGGAATCCAAGACGTCACACAGGGTGTGATGGGAGTGGATAGGTTGAGTTGAAAGCGGAGCAACCCAGGCCTAGGGCAAGAGGGTCAATGGTGTCCTGCTCAAACGCTGGGCAGTGAGGCGTGAAGTGTGGGGAGCGGCCAGGAGCTAAAATTTAGTTTAGTAGTAAGAGCACATGGGCTCCAAACTCAGCTCTATCATTTTCATTTACTTGCTGGGTGACCTAGAGCAAGTTACTGAACTTCACTTTTCTATTTGAAGAGTGAGTAGTTTGTTGTGAGAATCCAATGGGACAACGTACGTGCGTAAAATGCTTAGCACCGCTCGAGCCCACACTGGTCTGGAGAAAGGCGGCTAAGCCTTTTCCAGGACTTTCTACACCGACTTTCCGCTCCTCCTCCCTTGGCATCACTCATTCTCCAGGCCCTGGTCTTGCCAGGGTTGTGCCCCCGACACGCTTCCTAGACGCTGGCTTCGCGGCTCTGGGCCTCTTTCCACCATAACCTCCTCTCCAGCTCCGCGCCAATTTGACTTAGTTGCCCAGGAGGGAGACAGGGTTGGGGTAAGGGCGCCACCCATTTTCCTCCCAGACGTACCTCCCGACCTCAGCCACCTTAGCGGGCCAACTGCTCCCACAACCAAAACAGGCTCAAGGCTACCAACAGCCCTCTTGACCGGTCTCAGCGCCCAAGAAATCTCCTGGAATGCGGGAGAGACCTGTGGCTTTTTCTGCTGGGAGAAGCGCGAGGCAGCGGGAGTCCCCTGCTGCTCTCTGCGCTGCTACGGTGAAGCAGGTTACAGAGTCAGCAGGGCCTGGGACTCTCCCCCCAATCACAAACTTTTCGGTGTGCCACTTAGTGCGGGAGGCCTGCACTTTGGGCAGGGCCAGGTTAACCTGGTGTCAGATTGAAGAGCTCCCAATTTCAGATAATGCTGAACTCTGGCTCTCTTAGGCTTCTGGTGTCCAGGGATCTGCTGGTAGAACCCATTCCTCCTCCGCTTCCAGTCACAGCGGCCCCAAAGTTGAGGTGGGAATAATCTTTCCGTTAGGAATAGCCTCTACTGGAACCTTATTTTCATCCCAAATCGGAACCTCTTTGACTCTTCCTCCTACTCTTAAATTCACCACCAAGCGCCTACCCCACAGCGATCCCTCTCGAGGCTTTTTAAAGCACGTGGAAATCTAGATCCAAGTCTTAACAATGGGATAACTCGGAAGTTCACTAGTGCCCTCTGCTTCGCTTTCCCCTTTGGGAAGTCAGGGATCATTGAGTCACCAGGCCACAAGCAACTTCCCCTGTAGTGATTTCTTTTCCTGGACATTGGACTAGAACAAGTCTAACTCAACATTGATTATTCCTTGGACCTCTCTCGGAGAGGTAAACTAATTCTCTAGCCTCAGAATGGGGGAGGGGGAAGGAGTGTTTTTGTGGGGGAGCTGAGAGTTTGGACAACTCCTAGGAGAAAGTGAGGGAAGTTAAGGGGGTCATGCCATGCCGAAACCTGAGGCTTTGACTGGGAGCTATTCTTCCAGGGCGCAGAAAGCGCGCTTAACTCTCCAGTCAGATTAGAGTGAATGATTAGGGTTATCTTGGTAATCACAGGAGAAGAAAGAAATTAGACTGCTTACCAAAGGTGCTCAGGAAGAGTGCAGGCGAAAAGCCCCACGACCCCGACGTGCGCCCGGTGTACGCTACTGGGACAGCTCAGGAGGGAGCGCACACTTTCAACTGGGAGTTCTCAGACCAGTGGAAACAGAAGGCCTGGCAAGTGCAGCATGGAGCAGAGAGGCCGAGAAACAGGAGAAGCCCCGGAGGTTTGGGCTGCAAGCCCAGAGCGCCCCCTCCACGCGCAGCCTGTGGGCTCTCCCTGCCCCAGGTGACAGGTGCAGCCGCAGCCCGCAGCCTTGGCCTCCCGCTGTGCCAGGGCGGCCGCCGCCGCGCACTGGTGCGGAACCACTATCTGAATGAGTTTGCGCTTCTGTTTACAAAGCAATCCTGCCATCAAAAGAGGAACAAAATCACCACTTATCACACCCTGTCATAAAGTAATCTGCCCCCAAGGGAAACCCTAGTGGAGAACCGTGCACAGTGTGTGTGGGGTGGGGGGAGGAAAGAGGGACTCTCCCAACTCTCTTCCGGAGGAAATCACCAGGACACGACATGTTCCTCCAGGCAGGGGAAAGGAAAAGCTGCCCCCACCACTAGCTTGCATGGTTGCAGGGGTGTGACAGGCGTGGGCCTGGCAGAGGGTGGCATAGCACTCTTGACTTTTTGGAAATAGCCCATCTACAGGTCACCATTCCACTGTCTACTTTTCAGTATCTTTGAAGGTACTCCAAAGGCCCCCCAAAATGGACCCACTGAGACTGCAAAATGAAGTCAGTTCTTGAAGGCTGCAAGGTCACTTTTGATCTCTTTTGCCACAGAGGTATTCAGGGCTAGCCTTCAAAATGAATGGCTTTCAAAAATTACTGACCAGGGGAGTTTTTCTCTCTCCAACCTCCCTCTCCCTCTGCATGCCCCCCCAAATGTTGAGTCTAGAGAAATAGGGGTTAAGGATCTGCAGGGCAGTACCTGCCTAGTGGTGAGAAGATGGCGCCTAAATGGAGGGATAGGTGGAAGTCCTGGGGAATTATAAGCAATTCCTGTCTGAAACCAATCTTCTCAGGTTGTCCTCCCCAACCTACCTTTTCTAGAGTGAGGTCAGACACCCTTCACACAGACAAATATACTTACAGCTGTGGAGTGTTCATGTGGTCTTTTGAGTTACCTTTTGCAATTTCAGGAAGAATGAGTCTTCCCAAGAACCACACATCCCTTCAGAGACCTATTGAGAAATGTCTACCTGATTTTGGTCTCAGCAATTCACAGCCTAATATAAACCTAGTTTGGGTTTGTTCGTGAGCAATTCTGGATGCCCAATACCACACACACGTCCCTCCAGTTCTGGTTGCCAAAGGAGGGATTTTTTTCCCCCTGTGGTCAACCTAGTACCTAGTACTTCTACGTAGTAGGTCAGCATTTGGCAAATTTGGATGCATATACTGCAGTATAGCCTGGGTTTGGGACCCTGGCCTTCTCTGTCCCCAAAGATCCAGCCCCAAGAAAAGTGTGTAATCAATGGTCCTAAGAAATCAACTCTTAATGGGCTATCTGGAACCTGGGTGGTTCAAGGTGCTACTACTCCTTTAACTCATACAAGGCACACAGTATTCTCAATGTTAAGCTGTCATTTGTACTTAGTGAAGGTCTTGGGGGAAATTGTTTCATCCTTTCTAACCCCTGTGCAGTTGATGGACATGGAGAATCGATGTTGCCCATTGTATAACTAAGCATAACATCTGTAAAGGCAAGGGAGTTTCCTTTCCAACGTTGAAGGTGCTACATGGAAAGCCTGACAATTCTCTAAGAGTGCAGTGGGAGCATATCTCCTCTGTCCCCAATCTTCAGGGGCATTGGGTGACTTAGGGTAGTGACTTTTGAAGTTCCTCTGAAGGGACTCAAACCACCAACCTTTTAATTAGTAGCCAAGTACATTAACCCTTTGCACTACCCAGGGATTCTTTTCAAATTCTGCTATTTGTTAAAAACACCTGGGAAGTATATTTTTCTTTGTTTGAAATCCTGATGCCAACCGACATCCCAAGCCAATCAAATAAGAATTTCTGGAGGTAGGATCTAAGCATACATATTTGTAAAATGTCTCAGGTGATTCGAAAGTGCAGGCAAGTTTGAGAACATAGGGGAGTGTTCTGAAAATGTGGTCCAGGAACTAGTATGGTCAACACCACCTCGGAACTTGTTAGACATGCAGATTTTCAGGCCCCACCTCAGTTCTCCGGACATCTCCGGTAGGTGGCCCAGCAATCAGTGTTTTCAACAGCCCTCCCAGCGAGGCTGACGTGTACTCCAACTTAAGAACGAACTACTGACTTAGGGAAATGTGTGCCTCTCTCCACACAGTTTTGAGCTTGGCCTTCCAAACTGCAGTTACTCCACCTTTGGCCTTGTGGAAAAGTTGAAACTCCCCTTTCCTTCTTCTTTTGGGAAACCGAACATGTTTCAGTCTTAGGTAGGGTGAGGCATAGACCTTACCGTCTCACTTCTCAAGCAAATTAGCCTGAATTAGAATTAACCAATTTAAGAAAAAGGACAGAATTCACACATCCACCCTAAACAAGAGCCTACAAAGTCAGCGTTTCCCAGAGCCTCTCTGCGGCGTATTCGTGAGGTACCGGTTTGGTAACCGTTTAGAACCACACCAAAAGGAGGCTCTGCACTAAGATATTGAGACCGCGCCTGGGTTATAATAAAGCTTACTTGGGGCCAGATAGACCTTTTACTCCAACTCTCGACTCAGGGCTTCTTCCCCTGAAGAAGAAGGGCTTCTTCCCTCCCCCCACCCCACCCTCTCCTCTTCTGCTCTTTTCTCTCTCACTTCCCCAACTTCTCCCGCCTGCTTGGTACCCGGACTCACTCGCACAGACAATGTGCTTGGAAACTCCGAACCTGAAGTCAGAAAACTCAGTAAATCCTCCAATCGTCAACTTCTTACACCCGGGGAGTGAAATACTCGCCCTCCTCCATCTGACCCTAATCTCGCTTGGTTACATTTGCTGACCAGGTCAGCACCCAAGTCTCTGCGCGCTCTTGGGCAACCTCCCCAGATATGGACAATTTTCTTATATTTTTGCATCGGTGCCCTTGCATTGGCGGAGTGGGGCTGGTTAAATGCCATTTCCTGCAGTAGGAAGCTGGGCCAGGCGGCAAGGTCCCAGACACACACACGTCGGTCAAACGCATCGGCGCTCTGGCGGAGCACAAGGGTAGCGGCCGGCCTGGGGCTGCTGCTGCTCTGGGCACATCATTTAGGAAGGGTGTGTACTCGAATGGCTCTGCTGTTTCGCAGCTGGGTGTTCACTTTTCTGGTTACAAGTATATTTCCTGGAAATGGCAAACAGGTACCAGGGCAAACAAGTGGCAGGTGACAAGGGGACTCGCGGGAGTTGCTGGCGGTGAGCAATCGGAACCGGGGCTCCCAACACTGCAACCCTCTTGAGCCACCGCCTCGGCTATCTCTGGGGTGGCAGAGCCAGTTGCTCCCGGGCGGGCTCCTGCGGCAGAGGGCAGAGGAAGGGGCGGTGGCCCAGCCCAGCGCTGGGAGCCCTGCGGGGCTGACCTTCCCTCCCTGCTGCGCGCGGGCCTCGGCCCGGAGCTCACTCTGGCGCCAAACCTGGGGCTGGCCAGGGATGGGGGTGGGGGCGGGGAGCCGATTGGGCTCCGTCCCATTCAGAATTTAGAGGCCCGCGGAGACAGAGCGTCTCCGAAATTGATGCAAGTCTCCTGAAAGTCTGGGAAAGAAGCCTCAAAATGTTCTGCCTTGCGAAGGCCAGGCTGTGGAGGGACTCGGTCCCGGTTCCCTTTGTGCAGGCCTTAAATGTTCGCCCCATTTTCCTGATCCCCAGAGGGCTCCAGGGTCGTGGATAGATTCAGCTCAGCTAAGGTTCCCTTTAGTTTCAGTTTGTTTTAATTGACTAATGGCGGAACAATTCGTAACGCGTACTCTGAGAGTTTCTCAGGGAGCTGTCACCTTAATTTAGAAAGGTGAAGTGAGGGCTCAGTTTAAAAAGTGAGGATTCCTCGTATTACCTTTTCTACATTCCTAAAGGAAGTTACTGCTGCTGTGTTCAACCCGACGCTCAGACATCAGATTCCACTGCTTTTTCGGGAGACCACAGAGTCAAAAAGAGCAAACGTCAGTTGCCATTAAAACCTATCAGACTTCCATGTTTTAAATGCGTGTAATTTCTACCTATTTGAGCACACGATGCTGAAAGGATTGCTCTATAGCGAGATAGTTGTGCCTCTGCGTATTTTGACGTTGTACAAGATTATTTATCAAAGATCTAAAAATGACAGGCCAGCCACCCTCTGATTTGTAAACACATATTCAAAAATCCAAGATGGGGGTCACTTGCTGCTCCAGTCTACAGAGTTTTTCTTTTTGAAATTATTCCATTTATTTTCAAAATAAAACAAAATTTAACATGACTGTAGAATGTTGAGGAGGTATTTTTCAAATTACATTGTGTTTTTCTGTATTTATTTCAAAATGGCAAGATGCACTTGAAATTTAAATTGACAATTTAACAAGGCCAGATTAAAGTACATGAGGATTAAAAAAAAAGAAATTGACATAGACCACTCACTTCATCTGTCTCCAAACACAAAATGTGTGCTTTTTGAATCTTACAATATATATTATTCAACCGCCCTAATTCCATAATTTCAGCTGTGATGTTGTGGATATAGGAATTAGAACATTTTCCTTTGAAGTGTGAGGGTGAGGAGGAGAAGGAAGTTTTTTTCTCAGAATTGAAAACAAACACCAGAACCTATGTATTTATATATACACACAGTTCCCTTTCTGATTTGATTCACCCCTTTGAAAATTATTATTTAAAATACCAAAGTTACAAGATAAAAAGTTAACTGTGGTCTTTGGCTTAAATATTTTATTTCTAGTTTTGAAAAGCTGGTTTTCATTTGCCCCAAGAGCTCTTTAAAGGCAAGAAATTGTTCAAGATACTTACTTGAGCAAAGACTCAGATAATAGCATTTGACTGCTTTTAATTTCCAGTTATCTTTAAATTTTATAATTTTACTTCTACAGCTTGAAAGAACCCCTCAAGTGTACTGAATAAAGGATAAACACATAAAAACTGCTTAAATACGTATTTTCTCCTCTCATTGTTGGAGCACTCAAGCAACCATTATATAAAATTCAGGTTACATAAAACATGTAAAAATACACATCTAGTTTACATATTTTTATTGCGTTCAAATATTTATACAAGGAAAAAAAAACAGGATATTGACATGATTTTTAACATCTCTTTTCTCTTACTGCTAGAAAAAGAAACAAAACAAAGCAAAACCTCTTCAAACAATGGGATTTCCTAGGACTTGGCAGTTTTGGTGTGTTTCAATGCCAACCCCAGATAGGAAAAATCTGACTTGTTATGTTAGAGATTAAATATTGGCCTGCCTCAAACCTCCCAAACAGATGATATTCAGTATGCTTTCTATAATTTTATCCTGAGGAACAAACAATCAGAATCACAATTTTAGAGCCTTAGGATTCACATCATGTTGTTGTTATGTGCCGACGAGTCGGACCTGACTCATAGTGACCCCTCGGGTTTCTGAGGCAGTATCATTACGGAAGTAGATTGCCCCATCTTCCTTCCGAGGAGTGGCTGATGGGTTTGAACCACCAGCCTTCTGGTTAGCAGTCAAGTGCCTTAGGCACTAAGCTACCAGAGCTCCTACGATTCACATCATAATGTCTCTCATTCCAAGTGTGTATACTGAGCCCAGAGTCACTCAGCTAGTTGATAACCAGAGAGTCAGGACTATGTATCCAAGCAGGTGGCCTTCCCCTAGTGATCATCAACTAACCAACACCCACGAGTTGCATGCAGGGAATCCACTCTGACTCATGGCGACCCCATGTGTGTCAGGGCAGAACTGTGTTCCACAGGCTTTTCAGTGGCTGATTTTTCAGAAGTAGATCATGAGGCCTTTCTTCCAAGGTGCCTCTGGGTGGATTCAAACCACCAACCTTTCTTTTAGTAGCTGAGTGCTTAACCATTTGTGCCACCCAGGGACATCTTATCATGCCCTTTCCATACTGAGTTAATCCACATTGTTGTGGCCTGTATTGTGCTCAGGATTAAGTACCTGGTTAAAATAACTTTATGACTAAATAATGTTTGTAAACCTAAACATCCCATATGCTTTAAAGAGGTTCAAATGAAATATAATGCTATGTATAAATTTTCATTGCAATTAGTACATGTTCAACATTGCTAGAAATTTTCTCCAAAGCCTGGATTCTGGATGAAGCAAGACAAATAGTTCTGGGGTCTCCTGTTGAAATTTCTTTGGTGACTGTGTCCCATGAGTTAGCTCAACCCCCACTGAAAGCCACAGAAAACTCTAAAACCAAAAACTGTCAACTTCTAGTTTGAATGTACCTGCAATTACCTGTGTTTTCAATGTGTCCTGAACATTATCTTGACGTATGCCTGATATTTTGTGGCACTGAAATTCTACTGAAAGAACTTCACTTTTAGTATTGTAGTTTTACCTTTTAATAAATTGGTGCCACTTCTTATAATATTGTTCTGCCTTTTAAAATCAACAGGTAATCATAGGAAAGCAAACATAATCCCCTAGGAATCATTATTTGATTCCAGGTTATTAGGAAATGAAAAGAAACAGGTGACGATAAAAGACTAAAACATTAAATACAAAATAGAAACAATTACCAACAAAGTATGTTGTATTTCTCAATAATTATAATAATGAAAATGAGATGTGATTACACAGATAGCTAAATGGGACCTTCACCACTAAATATGACTATATTTACTCTAATCACTGTATCCAAATAAACTCAGAAAACTCACTAACTTCCATAAGGAAGATGTGCTTCACAATGAACAAACATTCTGAAGAAGACACTCTTCCTATTTATTTATAAGGAATGCTTTTAATAATCTCTCAGCTGTGGCACATTTGAAAAACAAGATTGAATCATAGTAACAGGCACTTTCTCTGAAATCACTTGCCCCATTTTGAAGCAGATGGATAGTGATCTCAGTACTATCCAACAAAAACAGACACAGCAAACCCCCAAATATTCCTTTTCTAAAGTTTTTCCAAACATATATAGCTCTAACAAGTGAGAACTCAATTTTTTTCCTAAACATTTGCTGCCCCCACGTGTCCCTTTAGAAAACTGAGTGTTAAAGTTAAATCATGTTTTTTCAATATCTACACAGCTTTCACTACTTAGATATACAGAACTATGATTGGAGAACACCTTAATGATTGCAGAAAGAGCACCAGAGAAGATGATGGGGAAGGGGGTTGGGGGGAGGGTCTTGATGTTGCCACAGACTACTTGTGTAATCACCAGTAGTTACATAACTTCTCTGTGCCTGAGTCTCTTCAACTTTACAGTGTCAGATTGGCTGGATAGGAGAGTTTTTGAGCCAAGTTTCTTCTTCTTCTTCTTCTTTTAAAAATTGTTGTGATTTGGGTGAAAGTTTACAGAGCAAATTCATTTTCCATACAGCAGTTCATACACATTTTGCTTCATGCATTGACTGTAATTCCCCTACAATGTAACACCTCTCTTCCCTCTTCCTCCCTGTAGTTATCTCTTCCCTGTATCCCTCTTTCCTATGCAAGTTTCTCCTAAGGTCCCATTTAGCTCTAATACTTGGTTTTTCTCATTGAGGATAATAAAGGAGAAGTAGGAGAATCTAGTTATTCCATTTTTGGCTAAGTAGTCAATATGGAGGGGTGCCAGAACTGCTTATGAATGAATTTCCTGTTTCATCATTGGAATCCATTACCTGGGCTCTCTGTCATCCTGACAAACCTGCTTCTTGGTGTCTGAGTACCTCTGAGCCTAAGGAGACAAGAAAGAATTCATTTCCTAATTCCCAATGATTATGTGGCATACAACTGTGGCTTCTAAAGTGAAAATCCTCTTCAGTGTTTATAGTTTGCATCAGCTCACAGGTGCTTCTACAGCTCAGACTCTTGTTATTTTGAGGGGCAGGGAGCAGAAGGAGGTATCTGAATTAAAAAAAAAAAAATTAATTGTGGTGAAATAATAAAATAAAACATTTGCCACCAACCATGTCCACGTGTACAATTCAGTCTGACTAGTTCTTAAATTTCCTCCATAATGCATGATGGCCATGGCATACTTCTTCTTTATCCGCTTCCTTGATAAACCAAACCACCAAAGCAGTTATCACTAAGACAGTCACCGCTCATGATGACCCCATGTGTATCAGGCTAGAACTGTGCTCCATAGAGTGTCCAATGGCTGATTTTTGGACCTAAAAAGGCATCTGTGGGTGGACTGAGACCTCCAAACTTTCTGTTAGCAGCCAAACATGTTAATTGTTGGCACCACCCAGGGAATCCTCCTTGATAATAGAGCCTCAATTTTGTTCAATTACCAGGCAGCCAATTGTTTTCAAGAAAGCTGGGTCCCTCCCTTGCCCAAGGGGATGCATCTTGATTAGCCTAAGAATTAGAATTTTTGCTGGTCCTCAGCCTTTGCTGTTAACCAGAATCTTTTCTGGGAGATCTATAAAAATACTGATGCTAAGACTCCACCTCTATAGAGATTCTGGTTTAATTGATCTTAAGTGGCCACTTACTGTAGAATGAAACTCCAACATTAAAAAAAAAAAAAAAAAATCTCCAAGTGGCACTAACGTGCAGCCTGGATGAGAACCATTATCTAAGTCAATAATGCTAATTCCACTCCCTTCTCTCATGATTGGTTTAATAATGGTCATATGATACAATTTTTAGCCAATGATCTGATGGGAGGAAGGCTCTCAGTTTTCTTCACTCTTACGAAGGAATAGGAGAAAGGGTTATATTCTTATTTTCTTTTCCAGTTTTTGGTTGTTAGCATGTGAAAGTGTAAGAGATGCGACATCAGGAGCTGCTGCAGCCACCTTGTAACCATTAAAGCAGCTCTCATACGCGGCGATGGCAGAGTGGAAAGAAAGAAATAATCCTGGGTCTTCAACCACTTTATTGAGCTGCAAACTTAATCCCAGGAATTATGTAAGAGGCCTTTGTTGTTGTTGTTGTTAGATTTTGTTGAGTCAGCTCCAACTCATAACAACCCTATGTACAACAGAACAAAGTACGGTCCGGTCGTCCACCGTCCCCACAGTCCTTGCTATTTTTCCAGTAACATATGAGACTATGTTTCACTGCTATTCATGAGGTTCTCACTGGCCGATTGTGGGATAAGCGGATGGCCCCTTCCTTCCTCCGAATCTGTCTCAGGCTGGAAGCTCCCCTGAAATCTGTCCACCATGGTTGACCCTGCTGGTATTTGAAATACCAGTGGCATAGCCTCCAGCCTCACAGTAATGTGCAAGGGACCACATTGTGACAAACTGAGACAAGTGGTGAGACTTTTGTTGTTGTTATTATGTGCCGTCCAGTCGGACCGACTCATAGCGACCCGTCCTTGGGTTTCCGAGGCAGTATCACTATGGAAGTAGATTGCCCCATCTTCCTTCCGAGGATTGGCTAGTGAGTGGGTTTGAACCTCCAGCCTTCCGATTAGCATTCGAGTGCCTTAGGCACTACGCTAGCAGAGCTCCTGGTGAGACTTTTATTTGGAGCCAAAATCATCTTGATACATTGATAGTTTTAAAATAAAAGTAGACACACTTGTTTTAGATAGGGTTCCTCAGACAATGCCCATGGAAGCCGTGGGTTCTCATGGAATCTTGCTAGTATTCTATAAGACTTTTGTAACTGGGATTTGTGTAGTATATGTATACATAGATTATATGTATACATAGAAAATGTGTGAGGATATTATCTCAGCATACTATTCCTTAAACTTCTCTCTTCAAGCTAGACCAGTTTATTTATTTATAAATACAAAACAAAGACTGAGTCAGGGATAACGTACAAGAAGAAAATTTCTTTTTTGACCTGTATAAGATTAAAACTAAATAAGAAAGAAATTTTTGTTACAATTCATACAAACTCTATCCCTAAAACTTCATAATATACACAATTATCAATGTTATTTTTCATTACCATCATTTTTATGTGATTATTAATGATACCAACTGAATTACCACTTGCCTTAAATATGTGATCACTAAAAACTTATCCTCATATCAAAGCTCTCTGATTTCTTTTTAACATTTACTTTCAGTGACTGATATGTTCGAAAACTCCTGCACCGAAACCTGTTTTTCTTTTAAAAAAGTACTTTTGAGACCTTTCCTTTTACTTCTGTTTTTTATTACATTTTCATTGCTAATGTACTCATCACCACTTGATGTACTATAAAACTCCTTAATTCTTTTCTTTCATATCTTACCTTGGCATTTATGAAACACTAATGCAATACATATGCAGCTGTCCATACATAATTAAAGCTAATTAAACATTTGATCCACAGGATTCCAAGTCATACTCATATTTATGAACACTACTTTGAATATCATACATTAAATGTGCCAGAATATTCTTAATAGTATACTTGATGACACTGTGTGATAAGTAGATGTGCCTGTAATTCTTTGGAGGAACTAGGCTTTTGCCTTTAGCATTTCTTTTTATTTATTTATTTATTATTTATTGTGATTTGCCTTTAGCATTTCTATATTTCCTAAGTACAGTGGCATGTTAGAAAATGTGTGTTGTTACGTGAATTATATGTATGCGTACATGGACTTAAACATGTGCATATATAGAACAGACATATTACTTTTATACTGATCACCATCTATTACAACACAAAACTTAAAAATTCAGAGCCTCAAAGGCAGGAAAATACAAAATTTCAGGTTAACTTAGGTGGATTTTCAAAAATTTTCTCAATTACCAGATGGCCTAATATATAACTGAATAGAAAACAGATTTATGGTGTAGAAAATATTCATGTGTCCTTATCTAAATAATGAATCTGGTATTCAACTACTTTCTATGTACCAAGAAATCAATGCAATTTATGGACATTATTTCCAACTATAATCAGAAGTATATGGTGAGATCCCCAGTGGCAATATGTGTCTTTAGAACAAGACGCAGAGTGGCAGGCATAGAATTACCATTCTGAGAGCCACAGTTCAGTTGCATGAGACACCATGTCCCGAAGGTGAGGACTATTTCTGGTCCACTCTTCAAGACCAGGCATTTGTCACTTCTGCAATGATTCTTGGATGCCACTCTCCATTCCTATACAATATCTCTTTTTCCCCTAAAGTTACATGATCAATTTATTGTTGTTGTTAGTTGCCTCCAATTCATGGTGACCTTACGTACAACAGAAACAAATATCACTGGGCCCTGTGCCATCTTCCAGGAGCTCTGGTGGTGTAGTGGTTAAGGCATTTGGCTACTAGCCAAAAGGTCAGCAGTTCTAACCCATCAGCTGCTCCACGGAAGAAAAATGAGACAATCTGCTCCCTCAAAGATTTCCAGGCTTGGGAACCCTGTGGGGCAGTTCTACTCTGTCCTATAGGGTTGCTCAGAGTCAGAGTTGGCTTGATGGCAGTGGGTTTGGTTTCATTCATGGGCCATCTTCACGATCCTTAGTATGTTTTGAGTCCATTGTTGCAGCCACTGTGTATTTTGAGTGTCTTCCAACCTAGGGGGCTCATGTTCCAGCATTATATCAGACAGTAGTCTGTTGTAATCCACAAGGTTTTCATTGGCTAATTTTTGGAAGTAGATCACCAGGCTTTGCTTCTTAGTCTGTCTTAGCCTGGAAGCTCACCATGAATGACCCTGCTGGTATTTGAAATATCAGTGGCATAGCTTTCAATATCATAGCAACATGTATGCCACAACAGTAGCATAAACTGACAGATGAGTGGTGAACGATCAGTTTAAATGTAACATATCTCCTCAAAAACTGCTATTGTTACAAGTAGGGCAATGCTCAATTTATAGTGTTTTGGAATGTTTTATGAATAGCCTGAGATAAAGGGAAGAGACTTTTGCTGGAACTTGAAGAACCGGGTTCCAGTGTCAACCCAGTCACAAGCTAGCTGTGTGTCCTGGGGCAAATTGCTTCATATCTCTGGGTCATACTTCCTGGCCTGTAAAACAAGACTATTGGATCCAATGATCTCTGAGCCTCCTTCCAGCTCTAAAATTCCCTTGGATTCGATTAAACTATACATACATTTTCTTTATCTGAGTTCCAAAACAACACAGCCTAGAAGCAATGGATGTAAACATGAAACACACAACCAACAAAGCAGAATCAGGAGACTAGAAATCACCATCTAATTTATTTTCTTACCTTCATGTGGAAATTAAGTAAATGATTCTATACTTATGAGATTCAGTACTATTTCAGAATTTTTATTATTTATTAATAAAAGCACTTTCACCTATTTCATTGTATATTCTAACTTATAAAATCCAGATAACTTCTGGTTGACATGAAGAAAATATTGGCTTTATTGAAGAAAGCTACTTAAACACATGCCATTAATATTCAAGGATATAATAAAACTTTTGACTGGAATTGAGTCACATAACCCCATGAGCAGAATATATACAATAATCTTTATGGGCAGTTTGTAGTACTGTGGTGGCTTGCATGTTGATATGATGCTAGAAGCTATACTACCAGTATTTCAAACACCAGCAAAGTCACACAGGATGGACAGGTTTCAGTGGAGCTTCCAGACTAAGACAAGCTAGGAAGAAAGGCCTGGTTTGTGATCTACTTTTGAAAATCAGGCAGTGAAAACATTATGGATCACAACCGAACATTCTCTGAGTTCCTGGCTTTGGACACATCATCAGGAAAGACCAATTGCTGGAGAAGGACATCGTGTTTGGTGAAGTAGAGGGCCAGACAGAGTGATGGAGGATCCTCTGTGAGATGGGTTGGCACAATAGCCACATGACAGACTCACCATGCCAGTGATCTTGAGGATGATGCAGGACTCAGTCACCATGAGTTGGAGTTGATGCGACAACAGCTGTCTATCTATCTATCTAAGGCAAGTTTGCTTTTTTTTTTTTTTTAACTCAGAATTAGTCTTATAATATTATTCATTATCTATAAAATCCTCTAATCATATAATGTTACATTTGCATATTTAAATGCACAAAAGTCAGGAAAAAAATACATTTATTTCGGCCCTAGGTACCTGGGCTGGAAGATCAGGAGAAGTTGGCCTGCTATCCCTTTGCCTTCAGTCAGGATGACGGCAAACATCACCAGAAAACTGAGACTCTATCCTGTTTTCCAACATCTCAAGAGAGTTGGTTGCTTTTCTTTGCAGAATCCCCTTGTCTGATGGTTTGTTTTTTTCTTCCCATCTAATCCTTCTTAGGGGAGCTCTGGTAGAGTAGTGCCTAAAGCACTTGACTGCTAACTAGAAGGCTGGTGGTTCAAACCCACCAACCTCAGAAGGAAGGTTGGGCAATCTACTTCCATAGTGATATCACCTCAGAAAACCAAGGAGGGGTCGTTATGAGTCAGGTCCAACTGGATGGCACATAACAACAACAACCACAACAATCCTCCTTAGAGCAGCTGACATACCATTTTTCTTTCTGTAGAAGGCATAGATAGCTGTTGAGAATGCTTCTTTGCACAACAGCCATTCTCATTCTTAGTCATTATCTCTAGATCAGGCAACATGGTATCGTTTCTTCAATTGTTCAACAAATATTCATTGAATATCTTCTCTGTGCCTTGCATTGTTCTAGGTTTGGCGGCTACAACGGTGAAAGCAAAATACAAAACTCCTTGTCCTAGTGGAATTTATATTCTAGAGGGGGAGAAAACAGACTTTTTGAACAAGATAAATAAGTAAAATATATGCTATGTTAGATAATGGTCCGAACTACAGAGAAAAATGAATGAAGTGAGCAAGTACTGGGAGAGTGGGTGGTTTGCAAATTAGATAAGGAGGTCCTGAAGGATAAGATGACATTCGCATAGCCAGGGGAATATTCCAAGCAGAGAAATCAGCAAGTGTGAAGGTCCTGAGGTTGTTATGGCTGGAGTGAGCCAAGCAAAGCATAGTTACAGATCCAGCCACAGAGGAATTGAGCAACAGTGGTAGGCGGGAAGAGGAACATACTGTGAGGGTCCTTGCCAGTCATTTAAAGATGCTACCTCTTCCTCTGAGTAAAAGGAAAGCCTCTGAAAGCTTTTGAGCTGAGAAAAGGCAATGATCCGACTCATCTTTGAACAAGGTCACCTTGGCTGCAGTATTGAGAAGAAACCATAAGGAGTCTTGTGTGAAAGCAGGAAAACCAGTTTGGCTGTAGCAATAACCACGAGCCTGGTTGAGATCACCTGAGAGTGATTGTGATGAAAAGGAAAGAGGTTCAGGAAGGTGCTGAGGTTCTCCAGTGTTTAGAGTTGGGAAGATAAAGAGACGTCCACAAAGCACACTGAGAAGGCACAGCCAAGGAAGTAGGGGGAAGAACAGCAAGAATGGAATCTGGAAGACACATTTCCAAGAAGAGGAAGTGAACAGCTGCATCAAAGGCTGCTGATGGGATTAGCTTGATGAAGCTGGAAAATAATCCATTGGCTTTTAGCAACACTTATGTAGAGAATCAGCAGAGACTGGCTGGAATCAGGGGTCCTACAATCATAGCCAAACTCACTACATAAAATCTGGGTACTAATCTGGGTACTAGTTGCTGTCAGGTCCATTCCAACTCATGGCAAGCTCATGTGTGTCAGAGTAAAAATGTACTTCCGAGGGTCTGATTTTTCAATGTCTGATTTTCCAAAAGTAGATTGTCAGTCCTTTCTTCCAAGGTACTTCTGGGTGGACTTGAATAGCCAGCCTTTTAGTTAACAGTTGAGTGTGCTCACCATTTGAACCACCCCAAAAATCCTGAATCCACTGTCAGCTGGTTGACTCTGACTCATAGTGACTATATAAGACAAAGTAGAACTGCCCCTTAGGGTTTCCAAGGCTATAAATCTTTATGGAGGCAGACTGCCTCACCTTTCTCCCACTGAGTGGCTGGTAGGTCTGAACCACTGCTTTTTGCTTAGCAGCTGAATGCTTTAACCACTGAACCACCAGAGCTCCCTTTGTATCACCCAGGGAATTGTAAAGCCTGGGTACCTTTCAACAAATCACTTAACTTTTTAACTCTCATTTTTCCTTATTGGCAAAACAAGCATAACAATTCCTACCATAGTGGATGATGGTAAATTTACAGAAAACATTAAGGAAGCCCCTGGCCCCTCTTAGTACCCAAGTGTCAGTTCATCACTCAATTACTCTATTGTTTGCTATTATCACTTCAAGGTTATTATTATTATTATTATGTAGACAACAACATGTAATAAACTACATGTTTAATTCTCATTTAGAAGATTAAAAAAAAATATCTAACGTACCTAAAAAAGTAATTAGCATCTGGAAACAGAACTTTGTTTTAAATGAAAAATTGGCCAACACTGCCATCTATTGGAATTTTGTTCAAAGTTCAGGTATTGAAATTGATTTCTTCATCCTTGTGGCTGTATTTCATGCTGCTGTGATTCTTTTTATCCTTCTAATCAGTGTAATACTGGAGAATTTTGTATTCAGTTTAATCCTAGGGAACTTATCCTGGAAAATAACAGCAATTCAAACACAACCAATTTGATGTTTTCTTCCAGAATTCATTCTAAATTTTATAAAGGCAAGTTGGGGACAGGAAGGCATTGATGGTGAAAATTTCTGCTTCTGGAGACAAGGTAAAAATGTAATTACTATTAATTTAATTTTTATTTCAATTATGAAATGTTTGGTGTTCTTATCCACTTAATGTACATACAGTGAAGCTTACTCTTGGAAGCTTGGTAGTGGGAAATGAAGGTTTCACATCTTCAAGCTGACAAATGTTCACCTGCTGATTCTGAGGACCAAGTTCCCATATTATACAGTTAGAAGGCTGTGTGGGAAGGGAAAGGATGCTCAACTTCATAAGGTAAATGCAACTGCCATTGTAATGTGGTGCCATTTTTCTACTTTTCATTCGGTCAAAGGTAAAAAAACTTTGGTAATACTATTGTTCTTTGGGTGAGAATAAATAGACGTTCATATATCTTTCTGGGAGGAATGTAAGATGATACAGCTTCTATATGAAATCTGTTTAAATAAATATGTGCAAACCCTTTAAGCTAGCAATCCACTTTTGGACTTTATCCTACAGATGTACATGTGCGATGATGGGTACATACAGTATACCATCTTGTATTATAGCAAAGATTGAAAGTAACCTAAATGTTATCAGTACCGGAAGTGGGGGGAACCCATTACCATCAGGTAGATTCTGACTCATAGCAACTGCCGTTGGGTTTCCAAGGCTGTAAATCTTTACGGAAGCAGACTGTCTCCTCTTTCTTCTGAAGAGTGGCTGGTGGGTTCGAACTACTGACCCTTTGGTTAGCAGTGACATGCTTTAACCACTGCACTATCAGAGTTCCTTAAATGTTATCAATAAAAAAGTGTTTAAGTAAGTTATGGTACAGTCATTTAAGGAATACCATTCAGCTACTAAAATAATGAGGCATTTCTCTACATACAGATATGGACTGATTTCCAAGATATTTTGTTAAGGAAAAAAGCAAGGTGCAGAGCACTATGTATGTTATACACATTTATTAAGAATTGTGTTTTGCTGCAAGTAATAGTAACATCATAAAAGTGACTTAAATTGTTTCTCTTTCCAATAAAATAAATCCAGATACAGGTAGGCTATGGCTGGTAAGTGGACACTACAATCCTCAGGTACCAGGTTGCTTTATTTTGTTGTTTTGCCATTCCAAGTGGGCTGTTTCATGATCCAAAATGGCTGCCCAAACCCCAGTCATCACATCCACATTCCAGTCAACAGACAGGAGGAAGACGTTTGAGAAGTGTAACATGCCCTTGGGCTTCCATTTTAGTGCCTAGAATTTAATTATATAACTACCATTAGCTAAAAAAAAAAAAAAAAAGGTTGAAAGATGCAGTGTTTTAGCTGGACAGCAATGAGAAGCCTCAAATACATTTGGGGTGCCATTATAAGAAGAGTAGAAGAACAGATTTTAAGACAGGCAGTGTGCAGTCTCTGCCATGGCAAGCTAACATTAATGTGTGGTAGGGGCAAGACGCAAGTAATGTTTCCATACATGCACGTTTGGAACACTTAGAAAATCTAGAAATAGCCAAGTACCTAGTAAAAGCAGGTATCTTTGGGGAGTACAGGATGACTGGAGGAAAGACAAGAAAGAGAGACAATTTTTGCATTTTACCATTTGTATCTTTTGAATTTTATATTATATCTATGTATTTTCTAACAAAAAAAATTTACAATGCAAAAACCAACATTTGACTTTACACTTACCCCAGGACCTACTTTGTTAATTAAAAGTTTCTAGAGGAAAGAAAGCAGAGAGGAGGAGTAAAATCCCTCTCTACAGCGGAAGAAGAAGAAAAACAAAACAATAAAACCATCCAAACCTATTTTGTGGCGTATATTCCAAAGTCATAGCTTACAGAGTATAACTGCTACATAGGGTTTTATTGACTGTAATCTTTATGGAAGACACTGCAGGGCTTTGCTTCCGCGGTGCCCTGGATGGGTTCAAACAGCCAACTATTAGGTTGGTAGCGGAGAGCAAACCGTTTGCTCCACCCAGGAGCCTAAGATCTGGAAAAACATGATTTGTGTTTTCATTAAATCCCCTGAGAATAAAAGGTTTGGAGCCCGGGTTTCAAGTTGACTTACATACGCTGCCTGAGTACGTGTTTCTCAGCTGAGATGGGATTTGAGAAGAGTTTACAAGAATGGAGTGAAAATAAAAACTCAGTGGGGGAGAATGAAACAGCATTCTTCAGCGTCACTAACTTTCCTTTTTTTATATGCTCTTCTGGGCTGCGTCTGTCACATAAACCAAAAAAATTTACAAGTGAAAAATACACATTTGAAGATGAAAATCAGCTACCCTGAATAAAACGTTCAATTCAGTTGGACACGTTGGAACGCTTTCGTTTTCTTTACTGCAGACGAAAAACTGGGAAGCCTGAATGGTGCGCATGCGTATCAGCACGGTAAGCGATGCTTTTCAACCCAGGGCAGCCTTGTGGGCGGTGGGTCACGAGAGTGGGTGGTGCGTCAAAGGATTGTGCCTGGGCTGGCCTATACCCCCACCTGCTTGTTGATACCTGAAATTCCTGAGATTTTAGCACGAGATAAAACCCCTCATTTGGCAATTTAAAGATAAACCTTATGACACCAGGGAAATGCACGTGAAAGCTGGGCTCCCAGACAGGCTGAAAGGAGGCAGCTGTAGCTCCTGCTACTGGCTGGGGTGAGGGGGAATGAAGGCGTATGGAGGGTACAACAAAGAATATGGGCCCAGAGGAAGGGGGACCTCAGACCAATGGGAAATACTGTTGGCTTCTCGGAAGGAAGGTTGGGCAATCCTACTTCCGTAGTGATACTGCCTCGGAAACCCAAGGAGGGGTCGCTATGAGTCGGGGCCGACTTGACGGCAAATAACAACAACAACAACAGGACCCTGAGATAGGAAAGCTCCCTCTGTCCTTAATTTTAGTACACACACACACACACACATACACAGAGCTCTGGTGGCATAGTGCCTAAGGCATTTGACTACTAATCAGAAGGTTAGTTTTGACTGCTAATCAGAAGGTTACTGGTTAAAACCCACCAGCCACTCTGCAGAAGGAAGACGGGACAATTACCACTCGGAATGGAGTGGATGGCAGTGAGTTTGGTTTTTTGGTTTTTATCTATACATACACATATGCATAGATACGTATACATACATATGTATGCATATGTATTTTTCCATTTTAACCACTTTTTAAGTGTACAATTCAGTGGCATTAATTACATTCAACTGATTGTGCTACCATCACCACTATCCATTTCCAAAACTTTTTCATCACCCCAAAGAGAAACTCAGAATCCTTCAGCAATAACTCCCACTCCCTCCTCCTCCCCACACATAGTCCTTGTTGACCTCTAATCTACTTACTGACTGTGTGGTTGCCTATTCTAGATATTTCATGTAAAAGGGATAATACAATATTTGTCTTTTTGAAAATACTGTCTTTTAAGGAAAAATTTTGTGATCCAAGGCCAAGAGGTATATAAGCAGGAATGTGGTAGTACCCAGAAATATATTGTATACCTGGAGCAATATCTATTACCACTGGTGAGTAAACAGTGATGTAAGATTAATAATGATGGCATGGACAGTGGTCCAGAGGGCTTCCACTAGCCTTTTAAGTTTTTTCTCTCTACTGCCTAATGTAAGGAGCTCTTGTGGGGCAGTGCCTAAAGCATTTGACTGCTGACCAGAAGCCTGGTGGTTCAAACCCACAATCCACTCCAAGAAAGGAAGATGGGGCAATCTACTTCCGCAAAGATTTACCTCCTCAGAAACCTAATGTGGGTGGCTATGAGTTGGAATCCACTCAATGGCAGTGAGTTGGGTTTACTGCCTAATATAAAAAAATATTCACCAAAGAGTTGGGACTGCTGAGGCTTTTATAATTGGTGAACTTGCATATTAATCTTTTTCTTATGTAAATATACAGTAATTTAATGCTTTATCAATTTAAAGATGGATCTTGAAAAGGATCTGTCAATTTCTTATAAAACTAAATGCAACAATAAACATTAGGGTCCAACAATTCCATTCCTGTGTATTTTTACCTAAGAGAAAATGAAAGCATATACTCTCAAAAATGTTGAAAAATATTCGTAGTTTATTAATAATAGTCAATATGTGAAAACAACCCAGAAGTCCTTCAATGGATAAACTAACTATGGTAATTCATACAATGCAATATACCACTTAGGAATAAAAAGGAAATGAACTATAGATATATGCAACAAGGATAGATTTAAAGAATATTATGTTGGAAAGTCTTACGCAAAAGTACATGCTGTTTGATTTTGTGTGTGTGTGTGTGTGTGTGTGAAATTCTACAAGCAAAACTAATTTATGATGTGGGCAGGCAATTCAAAGCAAGAGTTTCCTCTAGGAGGTAGGAGGGTGGGGACCTTGAAGTGATGTGAACCTACTGTATCTTGGTAAGGGTTTGGGTTGCAAAGATATGTGGCATTCCTTGCAACTCACTGAAGGTACTGTTAAAAATTGTATTTCTTTGTATGTACATTTTATGGGGGTGGGAGGGTGGGTGTGTGGTGAACCATAAGCAAATACCAAATGCTAATAAATCATATGCATATTGAAGTATATAGGGAGAAGTATATTGCTTCTGCAGCTTACTTTGAAATGCATCCCCCCCCAAAAAAAAAATGATGGATGAGTGGATGTATAGAAGGATGGATGGATGGATAGATAGATAGATAGATGAAAGATGCATAAAAAGGAAGTACAGTCAAATGAAAATTGTTGAAACTAATTTGTGAGTGTATAGGTGTTCACTGAAAAGAATTCATTCAGCTTTTTGGTATATTTTAAATAATTTATAATAAAATGTTGAAAAGACAGATCCTGACTTTGGAGAAATACAGAAGAGTTTGGGCTGTGTAGGAGTTACAGTCAGTTCTTGTTATTCATCATAATTATATTCTATAAAGCCCCTTGAATACTAAAGTTGTGAATACCAAACAGCGTTGTTCTGCCACAACTGGGAGTTTTTACAGTTCTGTACATGTGCACATCTGCTAATGAGCCCTTGAAGCTGGTGAATAGGCAATTAGGCTGAGGGTTGTAAGGAGATCTGAGAGCAGCTGGGATTCCATTTATTGTGCTTTTTTGTTTCCCCAAGGCTTCCCCATGGGGGTCTCAAAACTAAATGTCATGTATACATATATATGGTGGAATATTACTCAGCCATAAAGAAAAATAAAGTTCTGACACATGCTACAGCATGGATGAACCATGAAAGCATTATGCTGGATGAAATAAGTCTGACACAAAAAGACAAATAATGTATAATCCCACTTTTATGAACTATCTAGAATAGGCAAATGTATGGAGACCAAAGTTTACTAGTGGTTCCTAGGTGTGGACAGAAGAGGGGAAGAGAGAATCATTACTAGTGGAACACTGAACTTCTGTTAATGCTGTTGTTGTTAGGTGCCATCGAGTCATCTCCGATTCATAGCAACCTCATGTATAGCAGAACAACACACTGCCTAGTCCTGTGCAAGCCCCATGATCCTTGCTATACCTGAGCCCACAATTGCAGCCACTGTGTCAATCCATTTCGTTGAGGGCCTTCCCCTTTTTTGTTGTCTCTCCACTTTGCCAAGCATGATATCCTTCTCCAGGGATTGGTCCCTTCTTACAACATGACCAAAATAGGTGAGACAAAGTTTGGCCATTCTCACTTGAAAGGAGCATTCTGGCTGCACTTCTTCCAGGACAGATTTGTTAGGGTGATGGAAAAATATGAGGACAGATAAGTGTGATGGTTGGACAAAACAATGAACATAATTCATGTCATTGGACTGTACATGTGAAGGTTGTTGAAATGACAAATGTTCTGTTACATATATGCCCCCTACACAAAGCACCTGGTAAAAGGACTTGGGGGCAACATCTTCTGACCGCCTCCAATCTCATGAGGGGGAAACAGAATCACCATCAACAGCCCAAGGCTTATTCCTATGAGGCCAAACATGCCACCACCCTCCAGCCTTTTAACACTTCTGACACTGACTGTCCCTCCTACAGCACTCACTACTTTTCTGCTGGGCTTGATAATTTGTTGCAATGGCCATGCAGACAATGCTAACAATTATGGGGTTTATTAGGGAAGTAACAGCTACAATTCAGGTTCAGGAATGCACTCAGGATACAGTTCTTCCATCAGGATAGTGTCCCCTCTGCTGTGCCTTCAGACATGCCTCTCTGGCCCTTGGCCTCTCAGCCTGGCCTCTGCCCTGCTTGGACAAGTGTTACAAAGCTCTTTTTAGCACTTCATTCCTCCAGCAAGCCTCCTGCCCAAGGGCACACAATTTTCTTACTCTATTGGCTGGGAAGCCTGCCTCTCTGTCTTGTGCCTCTTGTTTCCACTGCCACTGTCTCTCTGTCAGGTATCTCTCTCCGCTGGGAGTCTCTCTCTGCTGGGTGTCTCTCTCTGCCAGGTATCTCTGCCAAGGAGGTCCAGTGCAGGGATCTCAGGTCCAAGGATGCACTCTACCTCACCTCCAGCTCTTCTTGCTTGATGGCAGTGAGATCCCCCTTTCTGCCTCAAGGAAGGCTCATTTTAAGCCTGACAGAGTGACAAAACTAACCTATCCCAACACCAGAGCTCTACACACCTTATTTACATGGTCCCACCCAGTAATCTGGGAGCTCTAGTAGTGTAGTGCCTAAGGCACTTGACTGCTAGGAAGGCTGGGCAATCTACTTCCGTAGTGATACTGTCTCGGAAACCCAAAGAGGGGTTGCTATGAGTCGGGTCTGACTTGATGGCATATAACAACAGCAACAACAACACCCAGTAATCTGGTGGGAGTTACAAAGACTGTGGCTAGAAAAGCCATACCAAGGTCCCTGGTAGCATAAATGATTTGCTCTTGGCTATTAGCTGAAAGGCTGGTGATTAGAATCCACCCAGAGACACTTCCAAAGAAAGGCTTGCTTTGGAAGAAAGATCTACTTTACTAAAATTAAATCACACTTGTGCTGTTGAGTCAGAATTGAAAACCCTACAGCATGCAGTTCTATTATGAAAGACTTTGGGTCAGAATTGACTCCACAGCAATGGGTATAAAATGTTAAAAATAAAAAATAAAATAAAACTATAAAACATAGTACCCATGCACACCAGAGATCTATTGAATCTATTGTATTGGTGGTGCCAAGAAATTTGCATTTTTAAATAAACACCTCAGAAGCATTTTGGATGAATGAAATGATTGAATGAATGAGGTATTCCTAAACCAGTGACTCCGGAAACTATAAAGGCAGGGTGATCTTAACATGCATATTATAGAAAAACCCACAAGAGAACATCCTTAGACCAAAGAATAAATAAATATTTAAAATTACCAGGGTTTAATACTGATTCCAATGAATGTTTTGAAAGGAGGAAGAAGACTAGAAAGGGATATTTGACGTAATAGCTAAGACTAACTGTTCTAACTTGATGATTTATTTTAGCTTTTTATTGTGATTTGGGTGAAAGTTTACAGAGCAAATTGGTTTTCCATTCAGCAGTTCATATGAATTTTGTTTTGTGACATTGATTGCAATCTCCACAATGTAACAGCACTCCTCTCACCTCCTCTTTGTGGTTACCATTTTCCCTTTGTCTTTCTTTCCTATCCATTCCAGCCTTCTGAGTTTATCCCTGGGCAAATGCTGCCCTTTTGATCTCTTGTGGTTGATTGTTGTATTGAATGCTTATCTCTCTGATGTTATTTTTCATCTCATAGTCCATCTGTTGTTTGGTTGAAAGTTGAGCCATGGGAGTGAGATCAGTTCCATTCTTAGGAGTTCTACCAATTTTTACCAGAGCAGTAAGCCTTATCTTTTTTTTTTTAATTATTATTTTGAATTTTGTTCCACATTTTTCTCCCTTCCTATCCAGGATCTCCAGTTTTGATCCCTTTCAGAGTGATTGACAGTGGTAGCCAGGCACCATCTCGTTCTGTTCTTAGTGCCATGTAGGCTGAGGTTCACATGGTCCACTAGTCCCTTGAACTGATAGTTTCCAAGTGTCTTTGACTTGCTTCATTCCTTTTTGCTCTGGACAAGGAGAGACCAACTGTTGCGTCTTAGATGGCCACTGGCAAGCATTTAAGACCCCAGTTGCTACTCACCAAAGTATGATGTTCAACAATGTTTTTGTGTACATGTTATGCTAATTGAGCTTAATGTCCCCTGCAGCTATGGTCCTGAGCCCACAGACTTAGTGACTCACACCCTCAAGGTGTTTGCTTGTGGCTAAGAAATTATCATAACTTGCCCCCTGTTTACTATATATATATAGACATTTTTATAGCACATACAACTATGTACGTAGAAATATTGTCTGCCAGACCTATATATGGTCGCAGATGTAGTCCTGTTTGCCTACCCATATGTGATCATCTTGCCTGTCTACCTATGTATCCACTCAAAGATTAATGTTGGTTATTACTGATAATGTAGTATTGTGTGTGTAATACTGTTTACCTTTGCTGTCTGTAACTCTTGTGTTTCTCTCTGTGTTTTCCTTTTCTTCCCCTCCCCTCCCTAATAACCATCAAAGAATATTTCTTTCTGCATGCAAACCTTTCTTTGACTTCTTACAATAGTGGACTCATACAATATTTGTCCTTTTGTGATTGACTTACTTAACTCAGCATAATGTCCTCCAAGTTCATCTGCAATAGGAGGTCTTCATTATTCTTTAATCTTGCATAGAATTCCATTGTATGTATGTACCATAGTTTGGTTATCCATTCATCTGTTGATGGGCACTTAAGTTTTGTCTATCTCTTTGCTATTGTGAATAGTGCTGTGATGGACATGGGTATGCATATATGTATTCATGTCCTGGCTCTCACCTCTTCATGATATACACCTGGTAGTGGGATTTCTGGGTCAAATGGTATTTCTATTCCCAACTTTTTAAGGAAATGCCATACCGTTTTCCACAGTAGTTGTACCATTTTAAAATCTCACAAGCAGTGCATGAGAGTTCCAATCTCTCCACACCCTCACCAGCATTTGTCCTTTCTTATCTTCTTGAACTTTGCTATTATTGCTAGGGTGAGATGATATCTCATTGTTGTTTTGATTTGCATCTGTCTAATGGCTAATGGGGAGCTCTGGTAGCATAGTGCCTGGGGCACTTGACTGCTAACCAGAAGGCTGGCAGTTCAAATCCACCAACCACTCCCTGGAAGGACGGTTGGGCAATCTACTTCTGTAGTCATACTGCCTCGGAAACCCAAGGAGGGGTCTCTATGGGTCGGGTCCGACTCCACGGCAATGGTTCCATTTTTTTGTTGCAATGACTAATGATCACAAGCATTTCTTCATGTATGTGGTAGTTAAATTTGTATGTCAACTTGGCTGGGCCTGCTTGAATGGCTGGGCAGCTGATGGTAGTTATTCCCCAGGATGAGACTGGCAATCAACTCCATGGTGGGATCTACCACAAGCAGCTGAATAGCTGCTTTGGGTATGTGATCTGCTTCCTGTATATAAGAAGCAGCTTTGGGAATGATCTCTAGTTTATGGCACGCTTGGACCCTGCATGTAGCCATGCTGTTGTTCAGCATCCTGCCATGTTCTGCTGACCTGGGAACTTACAATGAACTTGAATTAATGGCCTGCTGTGTAGTTTGTAACATTGGGACTGTGCTGTTTTATTTGTTGACCTTGGGCCTGTTAGCCTCAGCAGCCAGTAGCTACCTGAGTGAAGAGATGCCTCTGGCTTCAGTGGGCTGGGAGCAAGAGGCAGAGCTGAAGCTCAAGGTCAAGGGACTTTCATCCAGCCCCTAGAGCCTGGCACTTTTAACTTGGACTTAAAGCCTCCAAATTGTAATAAACTCCTGTTTGTTCAAGCCATCCCATTTGTGGTATATTCCTGTCAGAGTGGCACTACGTAACCAGAACAATGTATTTGTTGGCTTCCTGCATCTCTTCTTTGCTGAAATGTCTGTTCATGTCTTCTGCCCATTTTTTAATTGGATTCTTTGTCTTTTTGATGTTGAGGTGTTAAGAGTTTTCTATGCATTTTAGAAACGTATATAACCAGGACAGAGCAAGGAAGCAGAGGCAGGGATCCACGTAAGGCCAGGGACCCAGGCCACAGCCCTCCTAAGCAGTGGGAAAGCAGAGAAAAAGGCGGGGGGGGGGGCGGGGGACCAAGACAGAGGGAGGAAGCAGAGGCAGGGATCCAGGAAAGGCTGGGGACCCATGCCACGGCCCTCCCAAGTGGCGGGGAAGCAGAGAAAAAGCTGGGGGGGGGGGTGTGACAGGAACCAGGACTGAGTGAGGAAGCAGAGCCAGGGATCCATGTAAGGCCGGGGTCCCAGGCTAAGTCCCTCCCAAGTGGCAAGGAAGAGTCAGGGATTGATGTAAGGGGAGGGTGGAGAGGGTGGAGAGATTTTGAACAGCTAAGGGAGACAAACTTTTCTGTCAGTTTGTCCTACTGTGGTGGCATGTTGCTGTGAGACTTGAGGCTGTGCCACTGGTGTCTCAAACCCAGTAGGGTTGCACATAGTGCACAGGTTTAAACAGCTTACAGACTGAGACAGACTAGGAAGAAGGAGGAGGCCATCCACTGCTCAAAGAATTGGCCAGGGAAAACATTATGAATGGCAGAGAAACACTTTCTGATACATTACTGTGCAACGTTATGAATAGCCTGGAAACATTGTGTGATACAGTGCAGGAAGATAAGCCACTTAGGTTAGAAGGCTCTCAAAATACCACCAGGAAAGAGCTGCATCATCAGAGTAGAACCAGCCTTAATGATATGGATAAGATGAAGCTTTCAAGACCTCCATTTGCTGACATGGCAGGACTCAAATTGAGGAGAAACAGCTGCAAACATCCATTAATAATCAGAATGTGGAATGCAGGAAGCATGAATCTAAGAAAATTGGAAATTGTCAAAAGTGAAATGGAGCTCATAAAGATTGATATCCTAGGCATTAGTCAGCCGAAGTGGACTGGTTTTGGCCATTTTGAATCAGACCACCATGTGGTCTACTATGCTGGGAATGACAATTTGAAGAGGAATGGCGTGGCATTCATCATATCAAAGGATGTTTCAAGATCTGTCCTGAAGTACAATGCTGTCAGTGATAAGATAATATCCATACACCTACAAGGAAGACTCGTTAATACAACTGTCATTCAAATTTATGCACCAACTGCCAAAGCCAAAGATGAGGAAATTGAAGATTTTTATCAGCTTCTGCAGTCTGAAATTGTCCGAACATGCAATAAAGATGTGTTAATTATCACTGGTGACTGGAATGCAAAAGTTGGAAACAAAGAAGACTCACCGGTAGTTGGAAAATTTGGCCTTGGTGACAGAAATGATGCTGGAAATTGCATGATAGAATTTTGTAAGACCAATGACTTATTCATTGCAAATACTTATTTTCAACAACACAAACAGCGGCTATACATGTGGACTTTGCCAGATGGAATACATAGGAATCAGATTGACTACATCTGTGGTAAGAGGAGATGGAAAAGCTTAATATCTTCAGCCAAAACCAGGCCAGGAGCTGATTGTGTAACAGACCATCAACTGCTCATATGCAAGTTCAACTTGAAGTTAAAGACAGTTAAAACAAGTCCATGAGAGCCAAAATATGATCTTAAATATATCCCTCCTGAATTTAGAGACCACCTAAAGAATAGATTTGATGCATTGAACAATGATGACCGAAAACCAGAAGAATTGTGGGATGACATCAAGAACATCATCCATGAACAAAGCAAGAGGTCACTAAAAAGATGATAAAAGAGGAAAAGACCAAAATGGATGACAGAAGAGACTCTGAAACTTGCCCTTGAACAAAGAGTCGCTAAAGCAAATGGAAGAAATGACAAGATAAAAGAGCTAAACAGAAGAATTAAAGAACTTCATCCATTTCAGGAAGTGCCATATGATCAAGAACCAATGATAGTGAAGGAAGAAGTCAAGCCTGCACTGAAGGAATTGGCAAAGAGCAAAGCTCCAGGAATTGATGGGATACCCATTGAGATGTTGCAAACAGATGCCCCACTGGAGGCACTCACTCGGTTATGCCAAGGGATTTGGAACTGACTGAAGGAGATCCATATTTGTATCCATTCTAAAGAAAGGTGGTCCCACAGAATGTGGAAATTATCAAACAATGTCATTAATATCGCATGCAAGTAAGATCTTACTGAAGATAATTAAAAAATGGTCACAGCAGTATATTGACAGAGGATTTCCAGAAATACAAGCTGGGTTCAGAAGAGAACATGAAACAAGGGATATTATTGCTGATGGGTCCTGGCTCAAAGCAAAGAATACCAGAAAGATGTTTACTTGTGTTTTATTGACTATGTGAAGGCATTTGATTGTGTAGATCATAACAAATTGTGAATGACATTGAGAAGAATGGGAATTCCAGAATACTTGATTGTGTTCATAAGGAACCTGTACATTGACCAGGAGGCTGTTTTTTGAACAGAACAAGGGGACACTGCATGGTTTAAAATCAAGAAGGGAGTGTGTCAGGGTTGTATCCTTTCCCCCTACTTAATTCACTCTGTATGCCGAGCAAATAATCTGAGAAGCTGGACTATATGAAGAAGAACACGGCATCCAAGATTGGAGGAAGAATCATTAACAACCTGCGATACACTGATGACACAACTTTGCTTGCTGAAAGTGAGGATGACTTGAGGCACTTACTGATGAAGATCAAAGAATACAGTCTGTGGTACACCATCTGATCTGCAGCCTACACAACTATGAGACCAGAAGAACTAGATGGTGGCCGGCTACCACTGTCATCCACTTGGAAGGGGATCTATGTAGGAGATCCTTGATAGAGAGGGAGAACAATGTGGAACAAAACTCAAAATCATTTGGAGGGAAAAAAGGGGGGGGGACCAGGTTTGTTGGTCTGATAGAGCCTGGTGGAACCACTGAGACTATGGCCCCTAACTGCCCGTCAGGTCTGGAATTGAACCCACACCTGTGGTTTAAAATCAAGAAAGCAGTGTGTCAGAGTTGTATCCTTTCACCACACTTATTCAATTTGTATGCTGAGCAAATAATCTGAGAAGCTGGATTATATGAAGAAGAATGGCATCAGAATTGGAGGAAGAATCATTAACAACCTGCTATACACAGATGACACAACTTTACTTGCTGAAAGAGAGGGTGACTTGAAGCACTTACTGATGATGATTAAAGACTACAGTCTGCAGTATGGATTACACCTCAATATTAAGAAAAATTCTCACAAGTGGTCCAATAAACAGCTTCACAATGGATGGAGAAAGATTGAAGTTGTCAAGGACTTCATATTACTTGGTTCTACAACCAACACCAATGGAAGCAGCAGTCAAGACATCAGATGACATATTGTGTTGGGCAAATCTGCTGCAAAAGACCTCTTCCAAGTGATAGAGAGCAAGGATGTCTCCTTCAAGACTAAGGTGCTAACCCAAGCCATGGTATTTCAATTGCCTCTTATGCAATTGACAGCTGGACAATGAGTAAGAAAGACCAAAGAAAGTTGATCCTTTTGAGTTGTGGTGTTGGAGAAGAATGCTAAGAGGACCATGGACTGCTAAAAGGACTAACAAATCTGTCCTGGAAGAAGTGCAGCTGGAATACTCCTTGGAAGCAAGAATGGCCAGACTTCACCTCACCTACTTTGGTCATGTTGTCAGAAGGAGCCATTCCCTCGAGAAGGATATCATGCTTGGTAAAATGGAGGGTCAACAAGGAAGGGGAAGGCCCTCGATGAGATGGATTGACATGGTGGTTGCAACGATGGGCCTCAGGTATAGCAAGGATCATGAAGCTGGCACAAGACTGGGCAGAGTTTCACTCTGCTGTGCATAGGGTTGCTGTGAGTCAGAGATAACTCTATGGCACCTAACAACAACAACTTATATTTTCTTGTAGTAGCGTTTTGTAGTTTTCTTTGTATAGATCTTTTGTGCCTGGTAAGATTTATTCCTAAGTATTTTATCTTCTTGGTAGCTATTGTAAATTGTATTGTTTTCCTTATTTCTTTTTCAGAGATTTCTTTGTTGATGTAGAGGAATCCAACTGATTTTTGTATATTGATCTTATATCCTGTCACTGTGCTAAGTCTTTCAATTAGTTCTAGTAGTTTGTTTGCAGAATCTCTTGGGTTTTCTATGTATAGGATCATGTCATCTGCAAATAGGCATAGTTTTACTTCTTCTTTGCCAATTTGGATACCTTTTATTTCTCTTTCTTGCCTTCTTGTCCTGGCTAGGACTTCTAATACAGTGTTCATTAGGAGTGGTGATAGAGGGCATCCTTTTCTGGTTCCTATTCACAAGGGGAGTATCTTCAGTCTCTCTCCATTGAGTATAATGTTGATCATTGGTTTTTCTTATATGCCCTTAATTATGTTGAAAAATTTCCCTTCTATTCCTATTTTGCTGAAAGTTTTTTTTTTTTTTTTTTAATCACAAATGGCTGTTGGATTTTATCAAATGCCTTTTCTGCATCAATTGATGTGATCATGCTGTTCTTTTCCTTTGCTTTATGTATGTAGTGAATTACATTGATTGTTTTTCTAATGTTCAACCATCCTTGCACTTGTGGTATGAATCCCAGTTGGACATGATGTGTAATTTTTTTGGTACAGTGTTGAATTTTATTGGCTAGGATTTTGTTGAAGATTTTTGTGTCTATATTCATGAAAAGTATTTGTCTATAATTTTCTTTTTTAGTTGTGTTTTTTGCCTGGCTTTGGTATCAGGGTTATACTTGCTGAATAAAATGAATTTGGGACTATTTCATCCTTTTCTATGTTTTGGAATTGTTTGAATAGGATTGGTGTCAGTTCTTCTCTGAATTTTTGGTAGAATTCTCCTGTGAAGCCATCTGGTCCAGGACTTTTTTGTTGTTGGCAATTTTTTTATGACCTGTTCAATTTCTTCTTTAGTTATTGGCTGTTCAAATTTTCTATTTCATTCTGTGCTAGTTTAAGTAGATTATGTGTTTCTAGAATTTTGTCTATTTCTTCTAGATTTTCAACTTTGTCTGAGTATAGATCTTCACAGTATTCTGTTATCCTTTTTTTATTTTGGTTGTTTCTGTTGTGACATCACCCATTTCATTTCATATTTTGGTTATTTGCATCTTTCTTTCTTTTCCATGGTTAAATTTACCAGTGATTTGTCAATTTTGTTCATTTTTATGAAGAATCAACTTTTAGTCTTATTAAGTCCTTCTATTGTTTTTCTGTTTCATTTATTTCTGCTCTAATCTTTATTATTTCCTTTCTTCTGGAGACTGTAGGCTTTTTTTGTTGCTTCCCCCCCCCCCAATTGTTAGAGTTGTTGAGTTAAAGTGTTAATTTTGATTCTTTCTTCTTTTTTGATATGTGCTTTTATTGCTACAAATTACCTCTGAATAGTGCTTTTGCTGTGTCCCAAAGGTTTTTGGTATGTAATGTTTTCATTCTGTTTGTTTCTAGGAATTTTTTTTATTTCACATTTTAGTTCTGTTGACCCAAAGTTTTTGAGCAGGGTGTTATTCCTTTTCCATGTATTTGATTTTTTTCCTCCAGTCTTCCTATTATTGGTTTCTAATTTTATGGCATTGTGATCTGAGAGGATGCTTTGTAATATTTCAATGTTTTTAAATTTCTTGAGGCTTGTTTTGTGGCCTAATATATGGTCTATTCTGGAGAATGTTCCATTTACAGTGAAAAAGAATGTGTATTGCTTTTTTGTTGGATGGAGTGCTCTGAGTTTTTCTGTAGATATCAGCATGTTAGATTTCCCCCTTAGAATAGCGCATTGATTTATTCCTTTACCTTCAGCTGTTGTTTATCCTTCTTTCTATTTGTCATTTAATTTTACCCAAACGTTTTTATATTTATGAGGTCAAGTTGGTTGATTGTGTTGTGAAGATCTTCTGGATCTTTGTTGAGTTTCTGCCAAATGAGCATGGGGGCATGGCTGCCCTCTGACCTCCTCTAACTTCATGATGGGGAGAGAGAAGGATCAATAGCAACAGCCCAAGGCTGATTCCCATAAGGTGGAAGTCAGACATAATGCCACCCTCCAACTTTTTTTTTTTTTTTTTTACCAATTTTGACACAGTTCATCCCTCCCTCCCATGTCACTTACTACTTCTCTACTGGGTTCCATAATTCATTGCAATGGCCACACAGAACTCACAGACAATACTTATAATTATGGCATTTATAAGGCATGTAATAGGTTGTAATTCAGTTTCAGGAACACTGAGAATACAATTGTTCAGTCAGGACAGCCTTCCCTCAGCTATGCCTCTCTCTTTGGCCTCTCGGCCTGGCCCCAGCTGTGTTCAGGCAAGTGTTATGATGCTCTTTAGCTCTACTGATAGGTGCATCCCAGTCTGCTAGCAAGCCTCTTGCCCAAAGGTACTCAACTTTCTCACTTCATGGAAGAGCAAGTCTGCCAGTCACTTCCTTCTGCTGCTTCTGCTGCTCTTGTCTCTCTACTCTCTCATTGCTGAGAAATCAGAGCTTTGTCTTATTGGTTGCCCTTTGTAAGTAACATTTCATTTTTCCTGATCTGCTCTCAAGATTCTTTCTTTATTTTTGGTTTTGGAAAGTTTGATTGTGATATGTCTTGGTTATTTTCTTTTGGAGTCTATCCTGTATGGGATTCACTGAGCTTTTAGGATGGCTATCATTTCATTTTTCATGATATTAGGGAAATTTTCTGCTAGCAAGACTTTGACAATTTTCTCTATGAATTTTTTGCCTCCTATCCTGGAATTCCAGTCACACATACATTATTTCTCTCAATATTATCCATATAATTCTTAGGCTTTCTTAATTTTTCTTCGTTCTTTTTTTCTCATACAAACTAGTGTTAAAGGATTTGTCTTCCAGCTGGCTAATCCATTCTTCAGTCTATTTGATTCTATTCTTTTGTCCTTCCTGTGTTGTCTATCTCTGTAATTCTAGTGTTAATCTTCTGTATTTCTAATTGTCGTGTTGGTATAATTTCTAATTGTCTATTTATTTTGTCATTTTGCTCTTCTGTTGTTTTACTGAATTCTTCTAGGGTGTTGTTTTTCCATTATTTTGTTTGTTGGGTCTTTGAGAAGCAGTGAATGCTCTTTAATTGTCCAGGATTCTGGGCACCTAGGCTTGGGTTCTCCCTTAGTCATGCTTATGCTTTCCTCTTTAATAACAGAATGGAATTCTACTGTATAAGTGATCATGGGGGACAAGGGACATTCTTTTATAGGAGAGAAGTGTACCCAAGGATGACGGCCTCAAATAACTCATAAACTCAAGGCAAGATTTTTTCTCCAGAAGTCTCAATTTTTCTTCATTTTAATTGATTCCTGGTTCAAAACTACCACTCCACAGCTAAATTAGGTTGTTAGGAACTTTTAAAAGTTCCATGTGACACATAAGGAAATAAGACAGACACAAGCTTTCATCTCTGTCCTCATACCCAATCAAGACCATGTAGTTTTTCCAAGTTTCAAAAAAAAAAAGTAAACTCAAACAATCAGAAAAACTGAAAGACTGGTACACAAACATCCAAACACACCTCATCTGGATTCAACTATTGTTATTATCTTACCACTTTTGCTTATCCCAGATAGATAGACAGACAGATATAGATAGATGATTGACAAACTGATCAAAGATAGGTATATGTTTTTTTCCTAAACTGTAATAAAATAATTGGCAGAAATCATAACCCATTACCTTTGTACACTTCATAGTATATCTCCACAAAGTAATATAGAAAGGCTAGACTTTGAGACTAGAGAGATGACTTATTCTTGAACTAGACTGGGTCACTAAGGGAAATTCTGACTGTATTCTGGGCACAGAATTGGAAGGAGAAACCAGGTTGGAGCTCACGTAATCATGGACTTGGATTTTGTAATTGGCTTGCAAGAGGATACCCATATTCCCAAAGCCAGAGAGGGCATTTAGCTGATTTGTGGGTGAAGCATATTCAGGCTATAAAGCAGTTTCTTAAGCGTTGCTCAATGTATGTAACTTTCCTTGCCCTACACACACACCACCACCATCATCAGAACTCTCACATTGATTCAAGATTAGTTTTGCACGTCAGGCAACTGGCTGCGCATGAAGTATGCTTTGAGTATCTAAATTACTGTATTGGGGCATTGTAACAATTTAAAGGAACCCTCCTTATCCCCCTCCTTCCCATTATACCTTTGGGAAGCAGAAAACCAAAAAACAAACAAACAAACAAAAAACCCATAGCCATTGAGTTAATTCTAAGTCATAGTGACCCTATGGGATAGAGTAGAACTTCCCCATAGGGTTTCCAAGGCTATAAATCTATAGAGGCAGACTGCCTCATCTTTCTCCTGAGGAGAGACTGGTGGGTTTAAATTGCTGACCTTTTGGTGAGCAGCTGAATGCTTTAACTACTACACTACCCAGAGCTCCTCAGAAGAAGCAGAGTACTAATATGCTTATGAATGTCTGATGTACCTTCATTTCAGGGCATTAATTCAACCAAAATCATAATTTTATCCTAAGTTCAATAAATTGCTTTGCAGTGCAGTTTTACTATAATTATACCATCTATTTGATCAAAGATTTCCAACAATTTCTGTTTATTTGCAGTATTATAATTTCAAAATAGGTTTAGATTTAGTCCAGCATTTTTTAAGAATGCATCTTTATGTGTGAAAATTAGTGCAGGAAAAATGTTTCGAGGTAAAAATTTTAAAGACCTGAGATAGTCATGTTTATATTTCTTAGTGTGTGATGCATAGCTCCACTATATTAGAAACTCAAGGAACAAACAAAATGGTTATATTTACTGACACAATAAGCAATATGGAACATTAAAAATAATATGTATTCATAAACAAGAGCAAAGATAGTATGGCAATATAAAATTAAAAAGGACATTATAACTGGACTGTATAAGAAGAGACCATTTGATTTCTTCCAGCAATGCATTTTCATCAAAATTCATACATATTCAGGAAAACAAATAGCATGCCAATGAATTCAATGAACTGCCACTGAAACCAAAACATCTATTTCCTAGCATCTGTTTGTGGGAATTATGTAAAATACTTAATGCAATGTATTTTCACTGCAATCCTATTTTTGTTTCCCAACCAGTGAATTTTCATTTAAAGCAATATGTTTACCTGAGACCCTGCGTGTATTTATTGGAACTGAAATATAGTTACAGTTAGATGCAATGTGTCAGAGGCCAAATCAATGCATTTTTATGCAACTCAGCCAATTTTCTATGACATATAGTCTCATTTTCTATGGATAGAAAGCCCTTTGTAAAAGTAAATGTTTGTGATTGAGGCCGGGGCAGTGGCAGGGGGGTGGTGGTGGCTGATGTCTCAGACTGTAGAGAAATAATACAAGAGCCACGGTTCCCTTAAAATCTTGCTACCCACAGTGTGGTCCAGACACCAACAGCATCAGTATGTGTTACAGAGTAGAGCTGGGTTCTATAGGGTTTTCTTGGCTGTAATTTTTATGGAAGATCATCTTTCTTCTGCAGCACTGCTGGGTGGGTTTGAACTGCCAAGCTTTAAGTTAGTAGTTGAATGCAAGTAACTAGGGCCACTGGGAACCATGCCTACAGACCTACACCCTCAGAAAGCATGCCGAGGTCTCCTGCTTAGCTAACTCTTTTCAGCCCTTGCCTTAACTTATTTGGCAGTTGCAATGTCATACTTCAAATTCTAAACAGAGGCAGAGCATGGTAGACATATAGATCAATGGTATAGAATTGAGAATGGAGAAATAAATCCATACATCAGTGGTTAATTGATTTTCAACAAGGGTGCTAAGTCCATTCAATGAGGAAAAAAGAGTCTAATAAATACAGATGGGAATATTGGATTTCCACAAGCAAAAGAAGGAAGCTGGATCCATATCTTGCCCTATATACAGTGATAATTCAAAATGGATCAAAGACCTAAATGTGAGAACTAAAACTATGAAACTCTTAGAAGAAAACATAAGGGCATTGCTTCAGAACCTGGATATTAAGAATAGATTCTTTGATATGGCACCAAAAGCAGAATCAACAAAAGACAAAATAATTAAGACCTTATGAAAATTTTAAACATTTGCTCATCTAAAGGCTTTATAATAAAGTGAAAAGACAAGCTCAGATTGAGAGAGAATTTTGGAAACCATATATTGAATAAGGGTTTAGTGTTCAGAATATATAAAGAACTGCAACAACTTAACAAAAAAGACAAACAGCCCAATCAAAAAATGAGCAAAAGACTTGAATAGGTATTTAACCAAAGAGGATAAGTTAATGGCCAAAAAGCACATGAAAACATGCTCAACACCATTAGGCATTAAAAAACAAATAAATAAAATAATAAACCAAATACATTGCCATCGATTCAACTCATAGTGACCCCTCCTTGGGTTTCCGAGGTGGTATCTCTATGGAACTAGATTGCCCAGTCTTCCTTCCGAGGAGTGGCTGGTGGGTTTGAACTGCCAGCCTTCTGGTTAGCAGTCAAGTGCCTTAGGCACTATGCTACCAGAGAGAATCCTATATATATATATATCCCCCAAAATTGAAAGCAAGAATGCAAACAGAAAACTGTATACCAGTGTTCACTGCAGCACCATTCACAATAACAAAAAGGTAGAAACAACCTAAATGCCCATCAACAGATGAATGGGTAAACAAAATATAGCATATATGCACAATGGAATATAACTCAACCATACAGAGAAATGAAGTTCTGACACATGTGACAACATGGATAAACCTTGAAAACATCATGCTGAGTGGAATAAGTCACTCATAAAAGGACAAGTATTTTATGGTCCCACATCTATGAATACCGAAATATACACAGACTAAAACTTATTAGTGGTTACCAGGGGTAGGAAGGAGGGGGAGGAGGGAATTATTGTTCAGGGGACACTGAGATTCTGTTAATACTGTTGGAACAATTTGGAAAAAGTTAGTGGTGATAGTTGCACAACATGATATACATAATCAATGTCACTGAATTGTAAATGTAAAAATTGTTGAAATGGCAAATGTTTTGTTATATATATTTTTACAACAATGAAAAAAAGATGAAATCATGGTTAATTTCATATACAATTTAATTTCAGTTTAGGGGGATATGTAGTTTGTGGTCTGAAAAATGTGTACAACGTAATTAATAACTGCCTGGTTCTAGTAAAGGGATCACAGAATTCAATTGTGACATGTACAAAAAACTAGGGTCTCTTTATATGCTCATAAGCATATGACTAAGGTGACTCATGATCAGTGATCAAAGATATTGGCTCTAATAAGACAAAATTAGACTGTGGAATAGAAGACCTAACACAGCTTAATGAACCTTATGAATAGCGGTGAAACACTGATTTATATTACTGGAAAACTTTATGAATAGCAGTGAAACATTGTCTGATACAGTGCAGAAGATGAACCGCTCAGGTTGGAAGTCACTCAAAATACGACTGGGGAAGAGCTGCCTCCTCAAAGTAGAGTCAACTTCAATGATGTGGATGGAGTAAAGCTTTCAAGACCTTCATTTGCTGATGGGACATGATTTAAAATGGGAAGAAACAGCTGCAGACATTCATTAATAATTGGAATGTGGAATGTGTGAAGTATAAATCTAAGAAAATTGTAAGTGGTCAAAAATGAAATGGAATGCATAAACATCAATATTCTAGGCATTAGTGAGCTGAAATGAACTGGTATTGGCTTTTTTGAATCAGACAGTCATATAGTCTGCTATGCCAGGAATGACAAATTGAAGAAGAATGGCATTTCATTCATTGTCAAAAAGAACATTCCAAGATCTATCCTGAAGAACAAGTTGTCAGTGATAGAATAATATCCATACACCTATAAGGAAGACCAGTTAATATTACTATTATTCAAATTTACACCTGAACCACTAAAGCCAAAGATGAAGAAGTTGAAGATTTTTACCAACTTCTGCATCTGAAATTGACCAATCAAGATGTATTACGATTGGAATGTGAAAGTTGGATACAAAGAAGAAGCAATGTTAGTTGGAAAATATGGCCTTGGTGATAGAAATGATGCCAAAGATCACATGATAGAATTTTGCAAGACCAACCACTTATTCATTTTTTTCAGCAACATAAATGGCAACTATACACATGTACCTTGACAGATAGAATACATTGGAATCAGATCAACTACATCTGTGGAAAGAGGTGATGGAGAACCCTAATATCATCAATCAGAACAAGGTCAGGACCTGACTGTGGAATAGACTATCAATTGCTCATATATAAGTTCAACTTAAAGCTGAAGAAAATTAAAACAAATCCACAAGAGCCAAAATACAATCTTGAGTATATCCTACCTGAATATAGAGACCACCTAAAGAACAGATTTGATTCATTGAACACCAATGACAGAAGACCAGATGAGTTGTGGGATGACATCAAGAACATCGTACATGAAGAAAGTAAAAGGTCATTAAAAAGACAGGAAAGGAAGGAGAGAACAAAATGGATGTCAGAACAGACTCTGAAACTTGCTCTTGAATGGAGAGTGGCTAAAGCAAATGGAAGAAATGATAAGATAAAAGAGCTGAACAGATTTCAAAAGGCAGATCAAGAAGACAAAGTAAAGTATTATAGATCAATGTGCAGAGACCTGGAGTTATAAAACCAAAAGGAAAGATCATGCTCAGAATTTCTCAAGCTGAAAGAACTGAAGAATGAAGTCAAGCTTCAAATTGCAATATTGGAAGAATCTATGGGCAAAATATGAGTGATGCAGGAAAGATCAAAAGAAGATGGAAGGAATTCACAGTCCCTGTACCAAAAAGAATTGGTCGGAATTCAATCATATCATGAGGTAGCATATGATCAAGAACCAAAGGTACTGAAGGAAGAAGTCCAAGCTGCATTGAAGGAATTAGTGAAAAACAAGACTCCAGGAATTGACGGAATACCTATTGAGATGTTTCAATAAATGGATGCAGTGCTGAAGTGCTTACTTGTTTATGCCAAGAAATTTGGAAGACAGCTTCCTAGCCAACTGACTGGAAGCAATCGATATTTATGCCCATTCCAGAGAAAGGCTATTCAACAGAATGTGAAAATTATTGAACAATATCATTAATATCACATGCAAAAATAAGTTTTTGCTGAAGATAATTGAAAAATTGTTGCAGTGGTACATTGACAGGGAACTGCCAAAGATTTGAGTTGGATTCAGAAGAGGACATGGATCTTGGTTGAAAGCAAAGAATACCAGAAAGACTTTTTTTATTATTATGAAGGCATTCAACTGTGTGGATCATAACAAATTATGGGTAAGAGTGCAAAAAATGTGCTCCTGAGGAACCTGTACATAGTCCAAGAGGCTGAAGTTCAAACAGAACGACAACAACAACAAAAAAATCAGGGAAGATGTATGTCAGGGTTGTATCATTTCACCATACTCATTCAATATGTGTACTGAGCAATTAATGTGAGAACCTGGACTAGATGAAGAAGAACGTGGCCTCAGGATTGGAGGAAAACTCATTAACAACCTGTGATATACAGATGACACAACCATGCTTGCTGAAAGTGAAGATGACTTGAAGCACTCACTCATGAAGATCAAAGACTACGGTCTGCACTATGGATTACACCTCAACATAAAGAAAACAGAAATCGTCACAACTAGACCAATAAGCACCATCATCATAAATGGAGAAAAGACTGAAATTGTCAAAGATTTCATTTTACTTGGATCACCCATGGAAGCAGCAGTCAAGAAATCAGACATCTATTGCACTGGACAAATCTGCTGCAAAAGACCTCTTTGAAGTGTTAAAGATGTCACTTGGAAGACTAAGATGCGTATAACTCAAACCATGTCATTTTCAATCACCTTATATGCATGTGAAAGCTGGACAATGAATAAAGAAGACCAAAGAAGAGTTGATGCCTTTGATTTTGGTGTTGGTGAAGAATACTGAAAATACCATGGACTGCCAGAACGAACAAATCTGTCCTGGAAGATGTGCTGCTTCTTAAACACAAGAAAGCTTCTTAAACAAGAGAATGGCTAGTCTTTGTCTCACCTACCTTTGTCATGTTGTCAGTAGGGACCACTCCCTGGAGAAGAGTATCATACTTGGTAGAGGGGAAGGTCAGCAAGAGAGGGGAAGACCTTCAAAGAGATGGATTGACCCAGTGGCTGCAACTATTGGCTCAAGCATAACAAGGATTGTGAGGATGGCTCAGGACTGGGCAGTATTTTGTTCTGTTGTACGTAGGGTCGCCATGAGTCGGAGCCAACTAATATAAACAACAACAACATAGCTTAATGGTTTCACTCAAGATGATCTAATTAGGTTTTCACATTCAACTGTCAAGCCAAGAGTGATCATTTTGTATCAGTTTTGCTTTATTGACTCCTCCAATTAAAAGCCAGAGTTGGAAGATGACTGTGATAATTATGTCAATGCAGATTGAATTGAGATTCCTATTGAAAACTATTTGATGCCATTTATACCAGTGGAGTCTTCACTTTTTTCATACCTCCAATTAACAGTGTGTGACTTATGAACAGTCTTCAGTGGGTTCAAGGTTCTGATTGATGACTCAAAAGTGACAGGGATATAATTATCAACTTAATTAATAGAAACAAGTGTACAGTTTCAATTGTTTATTTTCCAATTATTGGCATACTACCTAAACTTGAACCATGACTTCTTAACCATGGCTTTTACCTTTATCATAAAAGTATGATCAAAAGTAACATTTTTGGACTATTGAATGAGGGTGAATGAGGCAGAAATTCACTTTTGGAAATAAAATGAGACATGCATAGTATATGCATGGGTGTGCTATGTCAGAACCTTTTACGTAGTTTTGGTATTTCCATATGTTATATTTGTGTGCATATATAACATGGGTGCACTATTTGTGAAAAATACAGTACTTTTCCATCAGAAAATGGAGCAGTTGGGCTGAATGGGCTAAGGAATACAGTGAAACCAGTGAAAGCCAGAGCTCAATGGCTGTTTTCCTGGGTCTCACAAATTTCTGCCTTTGACAGGTTCAGTTTTATCACTTTTCTATCCTCTCTATTAATGGACAATACTTGAGTTTTCTTTCTCCGCCTTACACAGGTTATGGCTTTCAAAGTTTTACTGTATTGGGCTTGTCTAAGTTAATTGCGGTATAACAGTTTGTGAACCACTCAGACTAGGATATAAACTAAAAACCAAACTCACTGCCATCGAATCAATTCTCACTCATAGCGACCCCCACTGGGTTTCCAAGGTGGTAAATGTTTACTGAAGTAAATTGCCCAGTCTTTCTTCTGCAAAGTGGTTGGTGGGTTTGAACAGCCAACCTTCTGGTTAGCAGTCAAAAGCCTTAGGCACTACACCACCAAAGCTCCTTAGTATAGAATTTATTACTGGGTATTTTTCAGGCCAGACCACCTCATAGGCAACGCAGGTGTAGACTGGTGGCTTTTGAATAAGTCCAGAAGGCAAAGAGGCCATGACAGAAGAATCACATGACAGACAAAACAAGAAACTATCTGAAGCTGTGAGTATGGCAGACACTCATTCAGAGCTTAGAAGACTCATCCCCAGTGCAATAATTCTACTTGTCCAACAAACAGGTATTTCTTGAACACTCTTGACATTGTTTTATAATATATATACATTGTTTTTATAGGTAAAATAACATGTATGAACTGTTTCTTCTCTTATAAAGTGATTACTAAGCAGTCCACCATATATATATATAATTATTTTTTTTTAATGGTGATTTGGGTGAAAGTTTACAGAGCAAATTCACATTCCATACAGCAGTTCACACACACGTTGTCTCATGACATTGACTACAATTTACCCCAAAGCAACAGCTCCCCCCACTTCCTCCCAATAGTTACCTCTTCCCTGTGTCCATCCCTCCATGTACTCCTGCCCCCTGGAGCTGTTTCCCTGCACATAAATAGCCCGTTTTTCTCCCATGATTGTTCTCTCCAAGGAGTGTATCTACTTGAGGTAAATGTTCAACTCATATACCTGTCTTTTGTTTGACTGGAAGCCACAGGTGTGGGTTCAATTCCAGACCTGAAGGGCAGCTAGGAACCATAGTCTCAGTGGTTCCACCAGGCTCTATTAGACCAGCAAACCTGGTCCCCTCACTTTATTTTTTTCGCCAATGATTTTGAGTTTTGTTCCACATTGTTCTCCCTCTCTATCCAGGATCTCCTACATAGATCCCCCTCCGAGTGGTTGACAGTGGTAGCTGGGCACCATCTAGTTCTGGTCTCATAGTCCTATAGGCTGCAGATTGTGGTGTACCCGTCACTTGGACTAATTGTTTCCATGAAGCTATGGTTTTCTTCATTTTTCTTTGCTCTGGATGAGGAGAGACCCATTGTTGCACCTAGATGGCTGCTTGCAAGCTTTTAAGATCCCAGTCGTTTATCACCAAAGTAGGAGGTGGAACAATGTTTTTTGTAGTATGTTATGCTAATTGAGCTTGATGTCCCCTGCAACTATGATCCCGAGCTCACATGTTCTGGTTACCTAGTACTGCTCTGACAGGAATATACCATAAATGGGATGCCCTGAACAAACAGGAGTTTATTCTCTTACAGTTTGGAGGCTTAAGTCCAAGTTCAAAGTGCCAGGCTCTAGGGGCTGGGTGAAAGCCCCTCAACCTTGGGTCAAGCTCTGCCTCCTGCTCTTGCTCCTGGCCCACTGGAGCTAGAGGCATTTCTTCACTCAGACAACTGCTGGCTGCTGAAGCTGAGAAGCCCAAGGTTGACAAGTAAAAGGCACAGTCCCGATGTTACCAAACCACATGGCAGGCCATTAATTCAAGTTCATTTTAAGTCCAAAGTTGGCAGGGCATGGCAGGCTGCTGAGCAGTGACATGGCTACATGCAGGGTCCAAGCATGCCATATGCTCAAGGCTTCTCCTTATATACAGGAAGCAGACCACATCCCAAAGGCAGCTACTTAGCTGCTTGTGGTAGATCCCACCATGGAGTTGATTGCCAGTCTCATCATGGGGAATAACTACCACCAGCTGCCCAGATACTCAACCAGGCTAGCCAGTGGACACCCAAACATAACTACCACACCACAGATTCAACTACTTGCTCCCTTTTGGTAGCTGGCTGTGACCAAGAAATGACTACAACCTTGTCCCTTGTCAGCTCTACTGTACCCCTGGGAATTCTTACAGAACATACAAATACAACAAATGGTTGTAGAACCATTGTCTGCCAACCCTATACATGGTCTTGGGTACATTCCCTGCTGCATAGACATACCTAGTAGTTCAGTCTGTCCACCCATCTATCCACCATATGCCCGTGTTTGCCTTCACTGACAACGCAGTACTGTATGTGCAAAATGGTTCATCTTTGTTGTCTGTACCTCCCATGTACCTCTCTATGTCTTCCTCTTCCTCAATCCCACCATGTTGATCACTCACATTTGGTACATTGCCCTTCTCTTCACCCAAATCCATACTTATCTCTACCTATCTAACAGTGTTCCCTACCCTGCCCTCCCACTCCTGGTAACCAACAAAGAAAATTTCCCTCCATATATGAACCGTTCTTTGACTTTCACAAGAACGGACTAATATAATATTTTTCCTTCTGTGATTGACTTATTTCACTCAGCATAATGTCTTCCAAGTTCATCCACATTATGTGGTGTTTTGCAGATTCTACATTATTCTTTAGGGTTGCATAGTATTCCACTATGTATATGTACCATAGTTTGGTTATCCATTCCTCAGTTGATGGACACCTAGGTTGTTTCAACTTTTTGCTATTGTAAATAGTGCTGTGATGAACATGGGTGTGCATATGTCTGTTCTTGTCATAGTCCACCATATTCTTTACATACCTTTGTTATCATAGATATGACTGAGGTGTCACCTACCTTTAAGAAGCTCATAATCTACTGAGAAATAGGACGATAACCATCCAATTCTAATAAGGGCATATTAGTAAGAACAGTCATAAAGATGAAACAGAGAAGAGGTTGAGCACAAACTCTGGAACTCAACCACCTGTAGACAAATCTTGGTTTTGATACCAACATTCAGCTAGTTACTAGTTGTGTGTTCTTGGACAAGTTCCTTAAATACTCTGTGCTTATCTTCTCATCTAAAAGACAAGAATTTTACCAAGACTAATATTTATAAAGCACTTGGGAAAGCATTTGGGTCTATTGCTTTTAAAATAGTAAGTGTTTGCTGAATAAAATTGGTGTTAAAAAGAGTATATGGGAGTCAGATTAGCACAAGATATTAAGATTTCCATGCATGGATTTATATTTTACTCCTCCCCTTTCTCAGCTTGTAGTTTGGGTAGGATTTAGCCCCTATCCTCAGTTCCAGGGATGGACCCTGACTGGCTCAGGCCTATCAGCAAATCCCATCCCTGAGGTCATAATGAATGGTTTATGTATGAGCAACTGATCCAATTTGGGCCAACAAGAGAAAGAGAGGCTCCAACGAATTGTAAGAGAGATACTACAATAGATCCTTTTTCCTCTTTGGGTGATGTAGAATGAGAATTCTGGAACCACTGCAGCAATTTTGCAACTACACGGAGTGGTTGGGCTGGGGTACATTGCTGTAACTTGATAATGAAGCCAACAACAGTATGGGAGGCTGAGTGAGGAACAAAAAGAAATTGCATCCTTGATTATATTGTTTGAACAGCTGGATCAACCCTTACTTGAAGGGAGATCCACTTTTAGATTTATGAATTACAGGAGTCAGTAAATTCTTCCTATTGTTTAAGCAAATTTGAGTTAGAGTTCCATCACCTGCAAATGAAATGCTTTGTTGTTGTTGTTGTTAAGTGCCGTCGAGTCGTTTC
>NW_006921599.1:2433126-2434488 GCF_000298275.1 Orycteropus afer afer
TAAGGCACTTGACTGCTAACCAGAAGGCTGGCGGTTCAAACCCACCAGCCACTCCTCGGAAGGAAGATGGGGCAATCTACTTCCGTGGTGATACTGCCTCTGAAACCCAAGGAGGGGTCGCTATGAGTCGGGTCCGATTCGACAGCACATAACAACAACAAAATGAAATGCTAGCTGATTAAAAATACTGACTTTGTTGAATAAAGAAAAAACATGGTTAAACCTATTGTGTTCAAGTGAATGACAAGACCACTTTATTTTTTTTTTAATTGTGATTGGGTGAAAATTTACAGAGCAAATTCACTTCCCATACAGCAGTTCACATACACTTTGTGTCATGACATTGACCACAATTCATCACAATGCAACAACTCCTCTCCCACTTCCTCCCCACAGTTACCTCTTCCCTGTGTCCATACCTCCATGAACATCTGCCCCCTGAACTGTCTCCCTGTGCATAAGCAGCCCTTCTTTCTCCCATGATTGTTCTCTCCAAGGAGTGTATCTACCTGAAGTAAATGTTCAACTCATATGCCTGGACGAGACCAGTTTCATAAAAAGAATTCTTAACAAAAAAGGTATCTTTATTTATTTTTTTACTTTTTCCATCCCCTCTCACCTTCCTAGCTCTATCTCTGTGTAAATTCTGTCCTCCTGATTCCATGTGCTTTATTGTTCTAACAAGTACTCCTGATACCACTGTTCACTTTATAGGCCTATCACTTGGCCACCAGTTGAGTCATAGAGGTTAAGTTCAGTTCCAAGCTTGAATGGTATCTAAGGGCCATAGTTTCAGAGGTTCCACCAGTCTTCATCAGACCATTAAGCCTGGTCTTTTTTGTGATTTTGAGTTTTGTTCCACGTTTTCTCCCATTCTATCTGGGACCTCTTGTGATGCCTTTCAGAGTGGTAGCCAGGCACCAACTATTCTGGTCTCAGGCTAGCGGAGGCTGAGATTCATGTGCTCCATTAGGCCTTTGAACTAATTGTTTCCTGTGTCTTTGATTTTCTTCATTCTTTTTTGCTCCAGGTAGAGAGAGACCAGCAGTTGCACCTTAGATAGTCGCTCACAAGCTTTTAAGACCCCAGTCACTACTCACCAAAGTACAATGTAGAACATTGTTAAAAATGGTATTATTGCTTAAAGTGAGTTCTGAAAGTTCATAGTCCATCTACAGCCATGGAATTTCTCAAAGTGTGATCTTTGGATCATTAGCTGTGAGAGAAATGCCATGAAAACATTCTCTTGTCAGGTGAATTTTCAAAATGATGCCTATTATGATTTGTTTTTTTGGAAACTAATAGGGATACTGTGTTAGACTGGGTTCTCTAGAGAAACAAAACCAGTAAAGCTTATATATA
>NW_006921599.1:2434763-2435958 GCF_000298275.1 Orycteropus afer afer
ATCCACAGAGGAATGTTTCTTTTCCCAGGATGTCCATAGATATACTGGAAGCAGGCCACACCTCTAGCGAAACTCCCTTTCAACAGATTGGCTGCTCAGAACATAATCATCTGATCCCATCATGGGAATAACCACATCACAACAGCTTAAACCACACAGAATTGTGGTCCAGCCAGGTGACACACAGCTCTAACTATCAAATATACCATAATATTAAAGAAGTTCTATGTAAAGCACAATAACTAAAATAACCTATTCTATGTTGTTTGCTTTAGTATTTTCAGAATTTATTTGATCATGAAACTTTTTCCTACAAAATCCTCATTAACTCCTGTTCTGGGAAAGGCTGACCTAAAAAATGTATACTTAGAGAATGTATTGCCTTATCGTAAAAGAGCCAGTTACTAAAATGGCCCAATAGGTAAAGATTTGATATAAGTCTGGTGGCACATGTGGAATAGCATAACTATTCCATGTTCTGTAGGGACAGATTTCTACTTTGTAGTGTCTTGAGTTGCAACAATATACTGCTGCAACCATTTGTTGTTGTTGTTAGGTGCCATCAAGTTGTCTCTGACTCATAGCAATCCTATGTACAACAGAATGAAATGATGCCTGGTCATGTGCCAGCTACACCATCCTTGCTATACCTGAGCACATCATTATAGCCACTGTGTCAATCCACTGTTAACCTTTCACTTTACCAATCATGATATCTTTCTCCAGGGAATGGTCCCTTCTGACAACATGACCAAAGCTGGTGAGATGAAGTCTGGCCATTCTTGCTTCCAAGGAGCATCCTGGCTGCACTTCCTCCAGGACGGATTTGTTAGTTCTTTTAGCAGTCCATAGTACTTTCAGCATTCTTCACCAACACCACAACTCAAAAAGCATCGACTCTTCTTCAGTCTTCCTTGTTCATTGTCCAACTCTCACATGCATATGAGGCAACTGAAAATACCATGGCTTGGGTCAGGCACACCTTAGTCTTCAAGGAAATATCTTTGCTCCTCAGCACTATAAAGAGGTCTTTTGCAGCCGATTTGCCTGGTGCTATATGTCATCTGATATCTTGACCGCTGTTTCCATTGATGTTGATTGTAGAGCCAACTAATACAAAGTCTTTGACAACTTCAATCTTTTCTCCATTTATTGTGATGCTGCTTATAGGTCCAGTTGTGAGGATTTTTGTTTT
>NW_006921599.1:2437123-2450025 GCF_000298275.1 Orycteropus afer afer
CAATCCTACTTCCGTAGTGATACTGCCTCGGAAACCCAAGGAGGGGTCGCTATGAGTCGGGTTTGACTCGATGGCACATAACAACAACAACAAATATTATAATAATACTTATAAGACATGCTGTTGTTCTTATTTGCCATTGAGTTGGACCTGACTCATAGCGACCCCTCCTTGGATTTCTGAGGCAGTATCACTAAGGAAGTAGATTGTCCAACCTTCTTTCTGAGGAGTGGCTGGTGGGTTTGAACTGCCAGCCTTCTGGTTAGCAGTCAAGTGCCTTAGGCACTATGCCACCTGAGCTCCTATTGTAAGACCTGGGTTTAAGATATTTTCAAGAGACCTTTGCAAAGTGGCTGCTGTCTCCTGCTTCAACAGTGCTTGAATGGAACCCTGTGCTCATCAGCCTTCCCCAACCACCACTCCCAGCCAGTCCTTCATCACCTCCTCACAGCAGTGCCCTCAGACACCCCAAGGTCCCCACAGCCGCTTCAGCTCCACACAGCCGCTGCCACCACTCCTCATCTACTGCCATGATGACCATGTCCCTCTTGCAGTGTGGCAGAACTACCACCAGGACTCAGAGGCCGCCATAATTTGCCAGGTCAACCTGCAGCTCTATGCCTCCTGCATCTACCTGTCCACGTCTTACTACTTCAACTGCAATGATGTGGCTTTGAAGAATTTTGCCAAATACTTTCTTTACCAACCTCATGAGGAAAGGGAGCATGCTGAGAAACTGATGAAGCTGCAAAACCAATGATGTGGCTAGATCTTCCTGCAGGATATCAAGAAACCAGACTGTGATGACTGGGCAAGTGGGCTGAATGCAATGGAGTGTGCGTTCCACTTGAAAAAAAGCATCAATCATTCACTACTGGAACTGCACAAACTGGCCACTGACAAGAATGACCCCATTTGTATGCATTACCTGAATGAGCAGATGAAATCCATCAAAGAATTGGGTAACTACTTAACCAACTTGCACAAGATGGGAGCCCCAGAATCTGGCCTGGCAGAGTATTTATTTGAGAAGCACACCTTGGGAAACTATAATGGGGAGAACTAAGCTTTAGCCCATCTTTTCTCACAGCCCCCATGGTGACTTCCCTGCTTACCAAGACAGTGTGTGCATGTTGGGCTTATATTTACCTTTTCTATCAATTGCACCAAAATATCCACCTAAGTTCTTTCATTTGTACCATTCCTTCAGATAAAGCAATTTGGTACCCAGCTGTTGTCTTGGATATCTTGAGGGGTAGGCCAGAAATCTATTGAGGCCACAGTTTCAGTTTCAAGCACACTTAATAAAATGACACTTAAGAGGAAAAAAAAAAAAAAAAAGATGTTTTCAAATGTATCCCAAGCCTGAAAATACAACTAGTTAATTTCCTTACCTTTGCCTCTTGTTTAGAATGGCATTCACTATTATGTAACATCATAACAATGTTTCTCTGGTATTCATAAAGTTCATCCAATTCTTTCAGAAGTGGATGGCCTCTTCCTTCTTCCTAGTTGATCTCAGTCTGTATTGAAACCTGTGCATTGAAACCTGTGCATCATGTGCAACCTTGTTGGCACTTGAAACACCAGTGGCACAGTCTCAAGCCTCACAGCAACATGCAAGCCACAATAATACGACAAACTGACAGACAAGTTTGTCTCACTTAGCTGTTCACAACCTCTCTGCCCTCCCCTTACCTGGATCCCTGGCGCTGCTCTGCTCTGTCTTCCCCCTGGCTTCTCTTTCCCCTGCTTTCCTGGCTGATGGGGTGGGGCACGGGTCCCTCCCTCCCCTTACCTGGATGCCTGGCTGCTGCTCTGCTCTGTCATCGCCTCTGGTTTATTTTTCTCCCACTTTCCTGGCTGGTGAGGGTGAGGACTGGGTCCCTCCCTCCCCTTACCTGGATGCTTGGCTGCTGCTCTGCTCTGTCATCACCTCTGGCTTCTCTTTCCCCTGCTTTCCTAGCTGGTGAGGGTGGGGCCTGTACATAGACCAGGAGGCCGTCATTTGGAGAGACTAGGGAACACTGCAGGAGCTCTGGTAGCATAGTGCCTAAAGCACTTGACTGCTAACCAGAAGGCTGGCGGTTCAAACCCACCAGCCACTCCTCGGAAGGAAGGTTGGGCAATCCTACTTTCGTAGTGATACTGCCTCGGAAACCCAAGGAGGGGTCGCTATGAGTCGGGGCCGACTCGACGGCAAATAACAACAACAACAGGGGACACTGCATGGTTTAAAATCAAGAAGGGAGTGTGTCACGGTTGTATCCTTTCACCATACTTACTCAATCTTGTATGCTGAGCAAATAATCTGAGAATCTGGACTATACGAAGAAGAACATGGCATCAGGATTGGAGGAAGGCTCATTAACAACCTGTGATATGCTGATGACACAACTTTGCTTGCTGAAAGTGAGGATGACTGATATAAGCAGCATCACGATAAATGGAGAGGAGATTGAAGTTGTCAAAGAGTTCACATGGCTTGGTTCTACAATTGATGCCAATGGAAGCAGCAGTCAGGACATCAGATGACGTATAGCCCTGGGCAAGTTGGCTGAAAGGGACCTCTTTCAAGTGCTGAAGAGCAAAGATGTCTCCTTGAAGACTAGGGTGTGCCTGACACAAGCCATGATATTTTCAATAGCCTCATATGCATGTGAAAGCTGGTCAATGAATAAAGAAGAGCAAAGAAGAGTCGATGCTTTTGAGTTGTGGTGTTGATGAAGAATGCTGAAAGTACCATGGACTTCCAAATGAATGAACAGGTCTGTCCTGGATGAAGTGCAGCTGGAATGTTCCTTGGAAGTGAGATTGGCCAGACTTTGTCTCACCTATTTTGGTCATGGTGTCAGAAGGGAACATTTCCTGGAGAAGGATATCGTGCTTGGTAAAGTGGAGGGTCATTGAAGAAGGGAAAGGCCCTCAATGAGATGGATTGACACAGTGGCTGCAACTATGGGCTCAGGTCTAGCAAGGTTTGTGAGGCTGGCACAGGATTGGGTAGTGTTTTGTTCTGTTGTTCATGGCATTGCTATGATTTAGAGCTGACTTGACAACACCTAACAACAACAGTATTACATTTATTTGTTTATAAATTTATTGTCTGTCTTCCCCAGTAGAATATAGACACCATGAAGGCAACTATATTGTACGTAATAGCTACTGTTAAAACAAAAATCCTATCAAGCCAGTAATAAAAATTGATGAATATTTATTAAATATACGATTTGCAAATCTCAGTAACGTTTCAACTACAGAGTCAAGAATGTTCCAAAGATGAGAAAAACTTCTAGAATTCTTACACCAAATCTTATTGGTATTGCCATGGATAAAATGTTAGAACAGAACTGATAAACAATTTGTGGTTAGGAAGAATTTCAAACAGCATTGTCATGAACAATTAAAATAATTACAGGTTTACCCTAAAATACAACTCCCAGTCTGACTTCAAAAAAGCTCTTTCTTCAAAAGAGCACAATGCCCAAGGCAAAACAATCTTGTTTGTTTATCTAGACCATTGTTTGACTCAAAGGTTACTTTTGGAAACCAGTTTCTTCAAGGCTCAAGGTTCAAAACACTAAGGCCAAATGGCCTGGGTGGGTCACCTCAATTCCATGGACCCCAGTAATTTGGATTCCAGGAGAATTAAAAATTGTTTCTCTGTATCGAATATATATTTATTAAATTAATTAATACTAAAAGTTCTCATTAACTGAGTGCCTACTATGTGCTAGCATAGTGCCTAAAGCACTTGACTGCTAACCAGAAGGCTGGCGGTTCAAATCCACCAGCCACTCCTTGGAAGGAAGGTTGGGCAATCTATTTCCGTAATAATATCGCCTCGGAAACCCAAGGAGGGGTCGCTATGAGTCGGGCCGACTTGACGGCACATATCAACAACAACTATGTGCCAAGACTTTCATATATGTAAAACATGTATGTTTATACTGTGTTATTTCCTATTTATATTAATCTTAAGAGATGTCAGGTATTCAAAGAAAAATCTTAAAAGCAGCATGGGAAAAGCAAAAGGTTACCTACAAAGGGCAACCTGTAAGACTAAGCTCTGATTTCTTGCCAGAAGCCATACAGGAGAAAAGACAATGGGATGACATATATAAAACCCTGAAAGAAAAAAATTGCTAACCAATAATTATATACCCAGTAAAATTGTCCTTCAAATATAATGATAAAGTTAAGACATTTCCAGATAAACAGAAATTAAGGGAATTTGTTAAAACCAACTGCAGACAAGAACTGATGATTAACACACATGACAACATAACCCAGAAACCAACCCAGATGTAGAAGTATCCAAATTAAAATAAACTTACAAGACTATAAACAGGAAACCAGGAACATCAATTGGTAAATGAGGACAACTGCAAACCAAAAAGAGGAAATAAATAGTGTAGGTGCAGAACTTCCAAATGGAGAAGGGAGTCAAGACAACTGTGAGATAGAACAGATTGTTTTCAACTTGGGAAGGAAATAATAACATGGTAACCTCAAAGAAAATTAAAAAGAGGAATGGCACAAATATTTAGCAAATATTAGAACAATAGCATCTAAGGAAATGATTTTAAAAATTCATAAACAAAATGAGCTCAGCACAGAAAATTATACAGAACTAAGAAATCAGCAACATCATGAAGAAACATAACAATATGACAGTAAATTCATGCTTGTTGACAATTACACTGAATATAAATGGATTAAATGTACCAACTAAGAGACAGAGAGTTGGAGATTTGGTAAGAAAACATGACACATCAATACACTGACTACAAGAGATTCACCGTAAACACAAAGACAAATACAGGCTACAAATTAAAGGTTGGGGGGGAAAAAAGCAAATGACAATCAAAGAAAAGCAGGAGTGGCAATATTAATTTCTGATAAAATAGACTTTAAGACAAAATCACTATCAGAGACAAGGAAGGACATCATACAATGGTTAAAGGATCAGTTGAACAAGAGTACATAACCATAATAAATATCTATACCCCAATGAAAGAGCCCCCAAATCATAGATCAGACTTTAACAGAATTAAAAAGAAAAAATAGATGACACCACAATAATAGTAGGAGACTTTAATGCAACACCTTCAATGAAGGATAGAACAACTAGAAAGAAACTCAACAAAGGGATAAGATGGTGGAATAGACAAACAAGCTACACAGGCCCTCTTCAACAAAGAAAAGAGAAACCAATTGACACAGATACAGAAGATAATCCTGGAGTCCTGAGCTTTAAAAGAAAGGATACAGAAGTGGATTGAATACCAATTAGTAGAAGAACCTGAATAAAAACAGTGAATTATGAGACAAATTGAGCTGCAGAGTGTCAGCTATCCTGACGGTATGGACAGTTTTAATATTTACAAGTAGTAGTAGCACCTGAGCAGTAATTAAAAACAGGCCCTGCTCACCAAGGACTGCTTGGACAACTGCATTGGTGGCTGACAACTAAAAAGGGAAACAGCAAAAAGGGAGACAGAGTGAGCTGTGGACTTTTGGCTATCTGGATGGAACAGCCATTTTGAATGCTTACAAGCAATGTGGCCATTTTAGATATTTAAGGCAGTAGCTTCAGATCCCAGTGACCTAAGAATAGATTCCACTTGCCAAGGACAGCACGGGCAAACACACTGGAGGCTGAAAGGAGCGATATTCCCCTTGTTACTCTTGTACTCCACACCCTCTTGGTGAATGGCAGGGCATCCATCCCCCACCTCCACCCACCTTCTGGACCAGCAGGAATTCCATCCCAGTCTGTGCCTCATGGAACTGGGTGCTCTGCCCTCTGCCCAGATTATTTTCTCTTTTGTTTGTTTGTTTTTAAATTGGCAGCTCTGGTAGTGTAGTGCCTAAGGCATTTGACTGCTAACCAGAAGGCTGGCAGTTCAAACTTAGCAGCCACTCCTTGGAAGAAAGGTTGGGCAGTCTACTTCCATAGTGATGCTGCCTCAGAAATCCAAGGAGGGTTCGCTATGAGTCGGGCCTGACTCCACAGCAATAAGTTTGATTTTTTTGATTGTTTTTTAAATTGATCTTTTTTTCTTTCTTTTATTTTTTTTTTATTATTTCTTTTTCCCTTCCCAGGTTCTAGGTTTCTCTCTTTCTCTCTCTCTTCTCTTTTTCTGATTCCCATCTTTTTTCTTTCTTTTGGTCCTTCCCATCTCTTGTTTTTCTTTTTGCATTTTTGTCATTTTTTTCTTTATTAATCTTTTATTATAGTTCTTCTCTCTTATTCTCCACTCCCCAGATATTGTTTCTCCCTCCTCTATTTATATTTATATTGTATTTTTAAAGTATTTAAATATTTCTTCTCATTTATTAGCTTTCCTTCCCCCCTCCCCCCCCTTTCTCTTTTTGGTGATTTTTCCTGTATGTTTATGCAGTGTGTATTTTTGTTTTTACTTTCTTGGTGTTTTTTTTTTTTATTGTTGTTTTTGTCTAACTGAGTGGGAGATAGCAGCTGTGCCCATATGATCTAACCATACCCACACCTCCTGCAGCCCCACCTACTGAGTGAGGAGCACTACTTATTCTGCACCAATTGGCCAATGACAGAGGATAGCCAACATGAGCTCAACTCATCCTTAAGTGCTCTTCACAAACAGCTAACAGAGATCTATGCAACCACTCTCATTCTCTATCACACCCACCAGGATATAGGTGTTGAGTGTAAAAATGCTGCCAACTGGTGAATAGAGAAATATATCAAAACAAAACAAAGAAGACCTTATAGACATCTACAGAGCACTTCATCTAACAACAGCAAAATATACATTCTTTTCCAGTGCACCTGGAACATTCTCTAGGATAGACCACATGTTAGGCCATAAAGCAAGCCTTAATAAATTTAAAAAAAAAAAAAATTGAAATACTGCAAAGCATCTTCTCAGACCACAATGCTATAAAATTAGAAGTCAATAATAGGAAAATTAACAGAAAAAGAATAAACACATGGAAAATGAATAACATCCTCTATAAAAACTACTGGATAACAGAAGAAATAAAAAATGAACTTAAAAAGTTCCTTGAATCAAATGAGAATGAAAACACAACATATCAAAATCTTTGGGACACAGAAAAAGCAGTGATCAGATTATTTATAGCAATAAACACACATATCAAAAAAGAAGAAGGAGCCAAATTCAACACCTTAACCCAACATCTCCAGCAATTAGAAAAAGAGCAGCAAAAAAAGCCTATAGTCACCAGAAGAAAAGAAATAATGAAGATTTGAGCAGAAATAAATGAAACAGAAAATAGATAATAGAAAAAAATCAACAAGACTAGAAGTTGGTTTTTTGAAAAGATTAATAAAATTGACAAACCACTGGCAATCTTAATGAAGCAAAAGAGGGAAAGAATACAAATAACACAAACAAGAAATGAATTGTGTGACATCATAACAGAACCAACTAAAATAAAAAGGATAATATCAGGATACTATGAAAAAGTGTACTCCAACAAATTTGAAAGTCTAGAAGAAACAGACAGATTTCTAGAAACATACTACTTACCTAAACTAACACAGACTATGGTGGAAAATTTGAACAGACCCATAACAAAAGAAGAAATTGAACAGGTCATAAAAAAATTACCAACAAGAAAAAAGTCCTGGCCCAGGCAGTTTCATTGGAGAATTCTTCCAATATTCAGAGAAGAACTGACACCAATCCTACTCAAACTATTCCAGAACATAGGAAAGGATAGGCTTCTCCTAAATTCATTTCATGAAGCAAGCATAACCCAGATACCAAAACCAGGCAAAGACATTACTATAAAGGAAAACTACAGACCAATATCCCTCATGAATATATAGACACAAAAATCCTCAACAAAATCCTAACCAATAGATTCCAGCAAGGCACTATTTTCTATGTAAAATAGTACATTATGACCAAATAGTGTTCATACTAGGTATGCAAGGACAACTCAACATTAGAAAAGCAATCAGTATAATCCATCACATAAGTAAAATAAAGAAAAAGAACCACATGATCATATCAATTGATGCAGAAAAGGCATTTGATAAAATCTAATACCCTTTCCTGATGAAAATGCTCAGCAAAATAGGAATAGAAGGGAAATTGCTCAACATAATAAAGGGCATATATACACAACCAACAGTTAACATTATTCTCAATGGAGAGAAAATGAAACCATTGCCCTTGCAAACAGGAACCACACAAGGATGCTCTCTATCACCACTTCTATTTAACATTGTATTGGAAGTCCTTTCCAGGGCAATAGGCAAGAAAGGGAAATCAAAGGCATCCACATTGGTAAGGAAGAAGTAAAACTATCCCTATTTGCTGATGTTATGATCCTATACATGGAGAACCCAAGAAACTCAGCAAGAAAACTACTGGAACTAATTGAGAGATTTAACATAGTGGCAGGGTACAAGATCAGCATACAACAAGCAGTTGGATTCCTCTACACCAGCAAAGAGACTGCTGAAAAAGAAATAAGGGAATCAATACCATTTACAATAAAACCAAAAACCAAAACCAAACTCACCGCCGTCGAGTCAGATCTGACTCATAGAGACCCTCCTTGGGTTACTGAGGCAGTATTACTACAGAAGTAGATTACTCAACCTTCCTTCTGAGAAGTGGCTGGTGGGTTTGAACTGCCAGCCTTCTGGTTAGCAGTCAAATGCCTTAGGCTCTACGGCACCAGAGCTCCCACCATTTACAATGGCTACTAAAATAAATAAAAAATAAATACTTGGGAATAAATCCTACCAGGGACACAAAAGACCTGTACAAGGAAAACTACAAAACACAACTTCAAGAAACCATAAGAGAGCTACATAAATGGAAGAACATACCATGCTCATGGATGGGAAGGTTGAACACTGTGGAAATGTCAGTACTACCCAAAGCAATCTATACAGTCAATCCAATCCCAATCCATATACTATCAACATTCTTGAAGGATATGGAAAAACCTTTCCATAATTTTATATGGAAAAGAAAGAGACCTCAGGTAAGTAAAGCACTATTGAAGAACAAAGTAGGAGGTCTCACCCTCCCAAATCTCAAAATCTACTATACAGCCACAGTAGTCAAAACAGCCTGATATTGGTATGATGACAGACACAGACCAGTGGAATAGATCAAAAACCAAACTTACTGCTGTGGAGTTGTATCCGACTCATGGCAACCCCTCCTTGGGTTTCCAAGGTGGTATCTCAGATCCATTGATCTATGGTCAGCTGATTTTTTACAAGGGGCCAAAATCCTTCAAGTGGGGAAGAGATAATATCTGTAACAAATGGTGCTGGCAAAATTGGTTATCCTTTGCAGAAAAAATGAAACAAGATCCATACCTCATGCTGTACAAAAAAACTAACTCCATATGGATCAAAGACTTAAATGTGAAACAAAAAAACTATCAAGTTTCTCAAGGAAAAACTAGGGGCAAATTTAGGTGCCTCTGGTAGTGTAGTGCCTAAGGCACTTGACTGCTAACCAGAAGGTTGGCGGTTCAAACCCACCAGCCACTCCTCGGAAGGAAGATGGGGCAATCTACTGCTGTAGTGATACTGCCTTGGAAACCCAAGAAGGGGTTGCTATGAGTCAGGTCCGACTTGACGGCACATAACATCAACAACAACAATTTATAGCATAAATAGACTGTCAAGCATAACTCAAAATGCACAAACAGCAGAAGATAAACTAGATGAATGGGATTTTCTGAACATTAAATTTTTTTTGTGCTTCAAAAGACTTCTCCAAAAGAGTAAGAAGAGAACCTACATATTGGGAAAAAATATTTCGCAACAACATACCTGACATGGGCTTATCTCTAAAATTTATAGAAAACTCCAACACCTCAACAAACAACAAAAATCCAAACAAAAAATCCAATTTAAAAATGGGCAGAAGACATGAATAGAAACTTCACCAAAGAGAATATTTAGGTGGCCAACAAATACGTGAAGAAATGTTCATGATCATTAGCCATTAGAGAGATGAAAAGCAAAACAACAATGAGATACCATTTTGCCCCAGCACTAACAGCAAAGTTCAATAAGACAGAAAATAACAAATGCTGGTGAGGATGTGGAGAGATTGGGACTATCATACACTGATGGGACTGAAAATGATGCAAACACTATGGAAAGCAGTATGACAATCCCTTAAAAAGTTGAAATTAGAAACACATTTGACCCAGCAATCCCATTACTAGGTATATATCCTAAAGAAGTGATAGTCAGGACAAGAACAAATATATGCACACCCATGTTCATCACAGCACTATTCAAAATAGCAAAGAGATGGAAACAACCTAGGTGCCTACCAACAGAAGAATGGTTAACCAAACTATGGTACATACACACAATGGAATACTATGCCACACTAAAGAATGTTGTTGTTGTTGTTGTTGTTAAGTGCCGTCGAGTCGTTTCTGACTCATAGTGACCCCATGCACAACAGAACAAAACACTGCCCGATCCCGCACCAGCCCCACAATCCCTGCTATACTTGAGCCCATCATCGCAGCCACCGTGTCAATTCATCTCATTGAAGGCCTAAAGAATAATGTAGAATCTGTAAAACACCACATAATATGGCCGAACTTGGAGGACATTATGCTGAGTGAAATAAGTCAATCACAGAAGGATAAATATTATATTAGTTCACTATTGTAAAAAGTCAAAGAGCTCTGGTGGCATAGTGGATAAGGCACTTGACTGCTAACCAGAAGGAAAGGCTTATATATATGGAAGGAAGCTTTCTTTGTTGGTTACCAGGGATGGGAGGGGCAGGGAGGGAACATTGGTAGATAGGTAGAGACAAGTATTGATTTGGGCGAATGGAAGAAAATGTACGAAAAGTGAGTGATCAACATGGTGGCACTGAGGAAGTAGAAGACATAGAGGTACAGACATACATAGGAGGTACAGACAATAAAAATGAACCCTTTTGAATGTACAGTACTGTGTTGTCAGTGATGGCAAGCATTGATCTTGGACAGATGAGTGGATAGGCTGAATGATCAAGGATGTCTAGGCAGGGGGGAGTGTGCCCAAGAATATGTATAGGGTTAGCAGACAGTATTTCTACATGTATATTTGTATGAGCTGTAAGAACGTCCAGATGTATAGTAGAGCTGACAAGGGACAAGGTTGTGGTGGCTTCTTAGCCACATCCATTTACCCAGAGGGAGTGAGTAATTGGACCTGCAGGCTCGGTACCATGATCACAAGGGACATCAAGTTCAATTGATAACATACTGCAGAAAAACATTGTTCTACATCCTACTTTGGTGAGGAGTGACTGGGGTCTTAAAAGCTTGCAAGCGGCCATCTAGATGCAACCATGGGTCTCTCCTTGTCCAGAGCAAAGAAGAAATGAAGAAAAACAAAGACTCATGGAAACAATTAGTCTAAGAGACTGGTAGTACATGCAATCCTCAATCTATATGATCAAGAGACCAGAAGAACTATTTGGTGCCTGGCTACCACTGTCAACCACTCAGAAGCAGATTGGTGCAGGAGATCCTGGATAAAGTGGGAACAATGTGGAACAAAACTCAAAATAATAATTAAAAAAGAGACCAGGTTTGCTGGTCTGATAGAGCCTGGTGAGACCCCTGAGACTATGGTCCCTAGTTACCCTTTAGGTCTGGAACTGAACTCACTCCTGTGGCTTCCAGCCAAACAATAGACAGGAATATGGGGTGAACATTTATATTAGGTAGATACACTCCTTGGAGTAATCAATAATGGGAGAACAGAAGGGCAGTTTTTGCACAGGAAGACAGCTTGGGCAGCAGGAGTACCTGGGAGAGAAGGACACAGGGAAGAGACAACTATGGGGAGGAAGTGGAAAAGAGTGGTTACATTGTGGGGAATTGCAGTCAACATCATGAGACAAAATGTGTATGAACTGCTCTATGGAAAATTAATTTGCTCTGTAAAATTTCACCTAAGTCACAATAAAAACAAAAAAGAAGAAGAAGAAGAAAGAAAGAAACTCAACAAAGGCACAGGAGAACTAAACAATACAGTCAATCAGCTTGACCTTATAGACATACACAGAGCACTTTACCCAATAACAGCACAATATACATTCTTTTCCAGTGCACATGGAACATTATCCAGAACATTCTCCACAAAGAAAATCTCAGTAAGTTTAAAAACATCAAAATACTTCAAAGCAACTTCTCAGATCACAATGCTATAAAGTTAGAAATCTACAATAGGAAGATCAAGGGGAAAAAAGCAAACACATGGAAACTGAATAACACTCTCCTTAAAAACTACTGGGTAGTTTCAATTGACATAACACACTGCACAAAACATTGTTCCACCTCCTACTTTGTCAAGTAGCAACTGGGATGTTAAAATCGCAAGAAGCCATCTAGATGTAATGATGCAATGATGGGTCTCTCCTTGTCCAGAGCAAAGAAGAATGAAGAAAACCAACAATTCATGGAAACAATTAGTCCAAGCAACTGGTACACCATGCCATCCTCAGCCTGTATGACTATGAGACCAGAAGAACTGGATGGTGCCTGGCTACCACTCTCAACCACTTGGAGGGGGATCTATGTAGGAGATCCTGGACAGAGAGGGAGAACAATGTGGAACAAAACTCAAAATCATTTGGGGGAAAATAAAAGGGGCCAGTTTTGCTGGTCTGATAGAACCTGATGGAACCACTGAGACTATGGCCTCTAGCTGTTCTTCAGGTCTGGAATTGAACCTGTACCTGTGGCTTCCAGCCAAACAAAAGACAAGCATATAAGGTGAACATTTACATGAGGCAGATACACTCCTTGGAGAGAACAATCATGGGAGAATAGAAGGGCTGTGTATGCACAGGGACATAGCTCAGGGGGCAGGAGTGCATGAAGGGAAGGACACA
>NW_006921599.1:2450290-2465179 GCF_000298275.1 Orycteropus afer afer
CTCATAGCAACCCCTCCTTGGGTTTCCGAGGCAGTATCACTACGGAAGTAGGATTGCCCAACCTTCCTTCCGAGGAGTGGCTGGTGGTTCAAACCTGCTTCTGGTTAGCAGTCAAGTGCCTTAGGCACTATGCTACCAGAGCTCCCTGGTGGGTTATAGCAACAGAAATTTATTCTCCACAGCTCTGGAGGCCCAAAGCACAAAATCAGTGTCAATGGACCTAAATCAAGGTGTGAAGAGGGCTATGCTCTCTCCAGAGGCTCTAGGGAGAATATCTGTTCCTTGCTTTTTCTGACTTCTAGTGGCTGCTGGCATTCCTTGGTTTGTGATTGCATCACTCTAATCTCTACCTCTGTGGTCACATTGCTGTCTGTTCTTCTGTGTCACATCTCTTTTTGCTTTCCTCTTATAAGAACACTGTGAGTGCATTTAGGACTCATCAGGCAATCCAGAATAATCTCCCCATCTCAAGATCCTTGTTTATTCACATTTGCAAAGCCATATAAATTAACAGTCATTGGTTCTAGAGATTAAGACATGGATGTCTTTGGTGGGCAGCATTATTCAGTCTCCTACAGCGTAGTGCCTAAGGCACTTTACTGCTAACCAGAAGGATGGTGGTTCAAACTCACCAGCCACTTCCTTAGAAGGAAGGTTGAGCAATCTACTTCTGTAGTGATACCGCCTCGGAAACCCAAGGAGGGGTCGCTGTGAGTGGGGTCCGACTCGATGGCACATAATAACAACAACCACACTTACATTTTAGTAAGAGAATTTGTCTGAAGCCCCCAGGTCTAAGACATAAAGTCTGCTTCCAGGACAGTAATGCCAGTTACACTCAAGCAAAGTCTGGATACTGAGTTTAATCCCTGCAACAAAGACCCAAGGGTGATAGGAACCCTCTACAAGATATAGTAATTTGTGCCATGGTCTAGGTGATCTGTGCAGGCTGGATAGGCTAGATTCCAGGAAGGTAAAAAGATGAGTGCTGGAATATCAGATAGGCAGTGATTTGTGACTGTGAATCACATGAAAATAGAAATAACAGAGAGAGAAACAACAGGTATTTCATTAATATGAAAAGGAACTGAGTTCAATCAAGTGATCAAAACTAGTATCACCAATAGTAGGAAAATCTGACATTATATGCTTTCTGCTATAATGCAATAAGATACACTCAATATCACCTATGCAGAATTCTCACACACACACACACAAAGACAAAGATAGTAAAGTCATGAGAAAATAATCAGACAAATCCAGAATGTGGGATGTTTTGTAAGTCCTGGACTCTTCATGATATTTCTTTCTTTTTTTTTTTTTCTTCATGATATTTCAATGCTATGAAAAAAACTGTTTTTAGGAGATTCACAAAAGCAAACCAAATCCATTGCCATAGAGTTGATTCTGACTCATAGCAACCCTATAGGCCAGAATAGAACTGGGTTTCCAAGTCTGTAAATCTTTATGGAAGCACACTGCCTTATCTTTCTCTTACAGAGCAGCTGGTGGGTTTTTTGCTGTTGACTTTTTAGTTAGCAGCTGAATGTTTTAACCACTATGCCACCAGAGCGAATCGAACTCATATAGATCCCTCCTTGGGTTTCCGAGGAGGTATCTTTACGGAAGTAGATTGCCCAGTCTTCCTTCCGAAGAGTAGGTGGTGTGTTTGAACCACCAGCCTTCTGGTTAGCAGTCAAATGCCTCAGATACTATGCCACCAGAGCTCCCTTTAAGAGATTATTCTACATTAAAAGACACATTACAGCCAAATGTAACACTCCAACCTTATTTGGAGCTTGGATTGTTTTTAAAAAATAGCTATAAAATAAATTTTTGGGACAATTGGTGAAATTTGAATATGATATGAAATTAGCATTTATTTTCTTAGATGTAATAATGTTTTTTTATATTAGGAAATATTTAAGTGAAGGGTATGTGGCTGTATATATAGCACTATTTCTCCAAGTTTTCAGTAAGTTTTGAAATTTTTTTCCAAAACAAAAAGAAAAAAATAATTTGATGATTACCTGGTGAACTGGTGGTGTGCTTGGTGAACTGTGAGGAGAGTTTTTACAGTTTTGCATAGAAGGTGACATGAATTGGTAATTGTACTCTGTCTTTGGATTGCTCTATTTATAGTAACAACCAGGAAACTAAGGCAGTGAGGAGCCTCATTAGGGATGTTTACTATTCCATACTTCTAAATTAAAGTTATGTTATTTACTAAAATAAATACATTATCTATGCTTTTCTATGACCTGTGATTCTCTTCTCCTCCATTGGGATGGATAATACAGCACTAATTATTCATTTAAGTAACATTTGATTATGACCATTTATTCATTCAAAAAATGTGTACTGAGGGGCAGCTTGTTCTAGGCACTTAGTGTTCAGCAGACAAGATAAATTGCCTGCCATCATGGAGATTATATTCTAAATGGGAGCATTAAAAATACTTTTTAAAAGTCTAGAAAGAGTAATTCTATTTCCTCATTACTCTCCTACTGACTTTCATCATATCTACCAAGATGAGCATGTTCATAGTAATGTAGAGAGCAGATGGTGATATCAGTCTTCAGGATGTCCCCATGATCCACATTGGTCCTTGCCTCCTGGTATCCACACCTTTGTTTAGTTTCCTCCCACTAATACCCACTGCCATCAATTCAATTCTGACTCATAGCGACTCCCATTGGGTTTCCAAGGCTGTAAATTTTTATGGAAGTAGATTACCCCATTTTCCTTCTGTGGAGCAGCTGGTGGATTTGAACCACTGACCTTCTGGATAGCAGCCAAATGGTTTATCCACTATACCACCAAAGCTTCTTTCCCACTAACACAGTACTCAAAAAATGTCAGATTGTTTCTAGTATTTAAAGTAATAAGAATGAATGATATGAATCATGAGGTTAGTGTAGATACACAGAGAAAATTTCCAAGGTCCTAACCCTTGAGTACTCCAGTATTTAGAGGTCAAGGATATAAGGAAGAACTTCAGAAATTGAGAAAGAGCTACCAGAAAGGTAGGAGAAAAATCAGACAAATAAGATGTCCTGGAAACCAAGTAAGGTAAAGTCTTTTAGGGAAGAAAGAAACATCAACTCTGTAAAGTACTGTTGAGTATCATTAGAACAAATTGAAGTTAACAATGTGGAAGTCGTTGGTGACCTTAATAAGAAACTTTTCAGTGGAGTGCTGTAGATGAGAGTCTCTTTGGAATGGGTTCATGAGTGAATGGGAAGAAATTGGGAGCAGCACCTGTATATATCACTTTAAAAGAATTTTATTGTAAAAGGAAGATGATATTGAGATAGTAGATGGAAGGTTAAGTGGGCAAGTGAGAAGTGTTTTTTTAAGATGAGAGAAATAACTTTATAGTTTATGATAATTAGTGCAATACAATAAACAGGAAAAAAATTGATGACATTGGAGGGGAAAAGAGTTGTCATAGTGGTGTCCTTGCGTAGGTGAAGTTTGGATGGAATTGCTGGCCTTAGGCATATGGTCAACTCATCCACACTAGCAGTAGAACACATGGACATAGATATACGTAGGTGTGTTTGTGTGGTGGTGGGAGTTTGTGGCATGTCTGTTCTGATTGCTTCACTTTTTTCATAGAAATGAGATTTATGTTGTTAGCTGAGAGTGGCAATTGATAGAAGGAGTTGTTAGATGTGTCAGAGAAAGAGAGATGTTGTTGTTATTGTTAGGTGCCATCAAGTCAGCTCCAACTCTTAGCAACCCTGTATACAACAGATTAAACACTGCCTGGTCCTGTGCCAGCCTCATAATCCCTGCTATATCTGAGCCCATCATTGCAGCCACTGTGTCAATCCATCTTGTTGAGGATCTTTCTCTTTTTCATTGACCTTCCACTTTACCAAGCATGATATCCTTCTCCAGGGAATGGTCCCTTCTGACAACATGACCAAAGAAGGTGAGACAAAGTCTGGCTGTTCTTGCTTCCAAGGAGCATTCTGGCTGCACTTTTTCCAAGACAGATTTGTTAGCTCTTTTTGCAGTCCATGGTACTTTCAATATCCATCCCCAACACCACAACTCAAAACCATCAACTCTTCTTCGATCTTCCTTATTCATTTTCCAGCTCTCACATGCATAAGAGGCGATTGAAAATACCGTGGCTTGGGTTAGGTGCACCTTCATCTTCAAAAAGACATCTTTGCTCTTCAGCACTTGAAAGAGGCCTTTTGCAGTAGATTTGCCCAGTGCAATATGTTGTCCGATATCTTGACTGCTGCTTCCATTGGTGTTGATTGTGGAACCAAGTAATATGAAATCTTTGACAACTTCAATCTTTTCTCCAATTATCACGATAATGCAAATTGGTCCAGTTGTGAGTATTTTCATTTTTCTTTATGAGAGGTAATCCAACTGAGAGAAGAAGGTACAAAATAGTCACCTAAGAGAGAGCAGCAGTGAATAGGTTAAGGAAATATTGTTATGGTTGTTATCCTTTCTTTTCCTCCAGTTTCTCCCATTTGTAATGAAATGTCTACCTTGTGCCTGTTCCACTATTACAAAGAGCTTTTATTCTAGATTTCCAGGTTCACAGATGAAGGGAAATTTTGTCCCAGGATGTAATTTGGACTTGAAGTTTGTTTTGGTTGTCTTGTACTGCTCTAACAGAAAATATCACAAATGGGTAGTCTAAAAAAACAAGGATTTATTCTCTTACAATTTAGAAAATTAGCAGTCCGAATTCAAAGTGCCAGCTCTAGGGGCTGGGTGAAGACCCCTCAACCTTGGGCTTCAGCTCTGCTCCTGGTTCGTTAAAGCTGGAGGCATCTCTTAACTCAGGCAGCTGCTGGTTGCTGGGGCTGACAAACCAAAGGTCAACAAGTGAAATGGCATGGTCCCAAGATTATCAAGCAATACAGCAGGATACTAGTTCAAGTCCAGGAACAGTCTCAAGATCAGCAGACAACATAGTAGGCCACTGGAATGAAGACTGGGCCAAATACAAGATCCAGATATGCCGAAAAAGCTCAGAGACATTACTCAAAGTTTCTTCTTTTATACTGGAAGCAGACCACATCCTTAAGGCAGCTACTCAGTTGCTCACAGTAGATTCCACCAGGGAGTTGATTACCAGTCTCATTATGGGGAATGACTACATCCAGCTGCCCAGCCACTCAAAACCAGGCCCAGGCAAGTTGACACATAACTTTAACTACCACAGAGTTGATTTATGACTTTTGGGATTATGTGGTGGGATGAATGGGTTTTGTATATGGGAAGGACATTGAATTTGGGAAGGAGGGCAAGGGTGAGGGATTTAATTGTGTCCTCCCAAAATATGTGTTGTCAATCCTATCTGTGATTATAATCCCATTTGGGAATGGGTTTTCTTTGTTATGTTAGTAAGGAAATATTAGTGTAGAGTGTGTCTTAAGTCAATCTTTTGTAAGATATAAAGGAGAAGATTAAACAAGGAAGCAAGCAATCAGAGATGGGGGAAGAGAGATGCCATGCTACATAAAGATCACCATGGTCATCAAGGAATAGAAGCTGAAAAGAGACAAAGACCTTCCCTCACAGCCCACAGAGAGAACAAGCTTTCCTTTAGGTCTAGTGCCCTGAATTTGGATTTCTAGCATCCTACACTGAGAGAAATTAAATTTCTGTTCATTAAAGCCACTCACTTGTGGTATCTCTGTTGTAGTAGCACTAGATAACTAAGATAAGATCATATGAATATAAGTCATTGAGTAAATAAATAGAGGAGAAGGGGCAAAGAAGGCAACTCCCCACTTCCCCCAAACCCAAACGAGCTCTGATGGCATAGTGCCTAAGGCATTTGACTGCTAACCACAAAGTTGGTGGTTCAAACACACCAGCCACTCCGTGGAAGGAAGACTGGGCAATCCACTTCCATAGACATTTACCACCTCAGAAATCCAAAGGGAGTCGCTATGTGTGGGAATCAACTTGATGGCAGTGAGTTTGGTTTGGTTTTTGGTTCCCCACACCCAAGTAACCACTAACAAACTTTTGTTACTAAAGAAGAGCCTATACTTCTTAACTGACTTTCTTCCAAAGACTACAGTATACAATCAAAACCAAAAAACAACAATGACTCGTTGCCTTCAAGTTGATTCTAACTCATGAAAATCCCATTACAAAGTAGAACTGTTCCATAGGATTTTCTTGGCTGTAATCTTTAAAGAAGTGGATCTCCGAGCCTTTCTTCTGTGATGCTGCTGGGTGGTTTCAAACCACCAAACCTTAGGTTAGGAGAAATGGGAGAAAAAGAATAACTATAAAGTGAAGAAACCTGAAAAATGCTGCCTCAGCCAGGTGATCATTGATAGGATATACCCTTGATATATGATTAAAATGACATTTGACCTCTGGTCTTCCTCCCACAAGTCCCTGTCTAATCATGAGAAAAACATCAGAGAAGTTCCAATAGAGGAGGAACAGCTTATAAAATACCTGACTAGTATACCTCAAAACTATCCAAGGCCATCAAAACCAAGAAAACTGAAAAACTGTCATGGCCAAGATGAGCTTAAGGAGATATGACAACTAAATGTAGTGTGGAATCCTTAATGGGATCCTGGAACAGAAAAAAGGATATTAGGTATAAACTAGGGAAATCTGAATGAAGTGTGGGGTTTAGTTAGTAATAATTGGCTCATTAGGAGCTCTGGTGGCATAGTGCCTAAGGCATTTGACTGCTAACCAGAAGGCTGGCAGTTCAAACCCACTAGACACTTCTCAAAAGGAAGATTGGGCAGTCTACTTCTGTAGAAATAACCCAAGGAGGGGTTACTATGAGTCAGAAATGACTCGATGGCAGTAAGGTTTTTTTTTGGTATTGGCTCAATAATAGTTAGCAAATGTACCATACAAATGTAGGGAATTAATAGAGGAAACTCTGCATGGAACATATGGGAACACACTCTATCTCAATTGTTGTGTAAATCTAAAATTGTCCAAAAATTAAATTCTATTCTAAAGGAAAGAAAAATAAGATAGTGAGAAATATATGCAAATACAAGTAAGGATCTGTTGTTAGATGCTGTCAAGTCAGCTCTAACTCATAGGGACCTTCTATGTACAACAGAATGAAACACTGCCCAGTCTTGCACCATCCTCACAGTCCTTGCTATGTTTGAGCCACTGTGTCAATCCATCTTGTTGAGGTTCTTCCCGTCTTTCACTGACCCTCTACTTTACCAAGCTTGATATCCTTCTCCAGGGACTGGTCCCTTCTGATAACATTACCAAAATAGGTAAGATGAAATCTGGCCATTCTCACTTCTAAGGAGCATTCTGGCTGCACTTCTTCCAGGACAAATTTGTTCTTTCTTCTGGAGGTCCATGGTATTTTCAGTATTCTTTGTCAACACTACAATTCAAAGACATAAATTCTTCTTTGGTCTTCCTCATTCATTATCCAGCTTTCACATGCATATGAGGTTATTAAAAATACCATGACTTAGGTCAAGTGCACTTTAGTCTTCAAAGTGACATCTTTGCTTTTAAAGAGGTCTATTGCAGCAGATTTGCACAGTGCAGTCCATCATCTCATTTATTGAATGCTGCTTCCATGGTCATTGATTATGCATTCAAGTAAAATGAGATCTCTGACAACTTCAGTCTTTTCTCCATTTATCATGATGTTCATTCAGCCAATTGTGAGGATTTTTGTATTATGTTAAAGTGTGCTCTATACTAAAAACCACATTCTTTGATCTTCATCGGTAAGTCCTTCAAGTCTTCTTCACCTTCAGGAAGCCAGATTGTGTCATCTGCATATTGTAGGCTGTAAATGAGTCTTCTTTCAATCTTGATGCTGTGTCCTTTTTTACATACTACAGCTTCTCAGATTATTTGCTCAGCATACAGACTGAATAAATATCGTGAAAGATACAACCTTGATGCACACTCTTCCTGATTTTAAACCACACAGTATCCCATTGTTCTGTTTGAAGAGATCTATGTACAGGTTTCCCATGAGCACAATTAAGTATACTGGAATTCCTATTCTTTGCAATATTATCCATAATTTGTTAGGATCCACATGTCATAGTCAATAAAACACAGGTAAGCACATGTCTGGTATTCTTTGCTTTCAGCCAAGGTCCATTTGACATCAGCAATGATATACTTTTTTCCATGTCCTTTTCTGAATCCAGCTTGCATCTCTGGAAGTTTCCTGTCAATATGCTACTGCAACCATTGTTGAATTACCTTCAGCAAAATTTTACTTGTGTGTGGTATTAATGATACTGTTCAATAATTTCCACATGCTGTTGGATTACTTTCTTTGGAATGGACACAAATATCGATGTCTTCCAGTCAGTTGGTCAGGTAGCTGTCTACCAAATTTCTAGGCATAAGCAAGTAAGAACCTCCAGGACTGCATCCATTTGCTGAAACATCTCAATGGGTATTCATTCCATCAATTCCTGGAGCCTTGTTTTTCACCAGTTCCTTCAGTGCAGATTGGACTTCTTTCTTCAATACCACTGGCTCTTGATTATATGGTAACTCCTGGAATAGTTGAACATTGATCAATTCCTTTTGGCACAGTGATTGTGTATTCCTTCCATTTTCTTTTGATGCTGCCTGCACCGTTCAATATTTTACCCATAGAATACTTCAGTATTACAACTCAAGGCTTGAATTTTTTCTTCAGTTCTTTCAACTTGAGCAATGCCGAGCATGTTCTTCCCTTTTGGTTTTCTAACTTCAGGTCTTTGCATGTTTCATTATAATACTTTACTTTGTCTTCTCAAGCTGCCCTTTGAAATCTTCTGTTCAGCTTTTTTATTGAATCATTTCTCACATTTGCTTTAGCTATGCTCTGCTCAAGAGCAAGTTTAAGAGTCTGTTCTGACATCTATTTTTGTCTATTCTTCCATTCCTTTTTTTATTATTTTTATTCTGATTTGTGTGCAAATTTACAAAACAGATTCCCTTTACTCACAACAGTTCTAGCACATTTGGTTTCATGGCCTCTACTACAATCCTAGGGAGCTCTGGTAGCATAGTGCCTAAGGCACTTGACTACTACTAGAAGGCTGGCAGTTCAAACCCACCAGCCACTCCTCGGAAGGAAGATGAATCAGAAGGAAGAATCTACTTCTGTAGACCCAGGGAGGGGTCGCTATGAGGGCACATAACAACAATAAACTACAATCCCAACAATAAAAAGCTCTCCTCCCATTTCCTTCCTGTGACTACTCCTTCCCTGTGCCCTTCTTCTCTGTATTCCTGTCTGTCCACCTTTCCCTCTATGTAATGCTGCCCTTCTGATGTCTTATGGTTGAATGATCTGAGGGGTGCATCTCCCTAGTGTATGTGGGTGCATCTCCCTGGGGTAGGTGTTCTGCTTGTCAGCCTTTCTACTGTTTGGCTTGGAGCTAACGCATGAAAGTGAGTTCAGTTCCAGGCCTAAAGGATAACTTGAGGCCATAGTTTTGAGAATTCCACCAGCCTCTATCCAACCAGTAATTCTGGTCACTTTTGTGTTTTTGAATTTTGTTCTACATTTTCTCTTCCCACTCTATGCAGGATCTCCAATTTTTAACTTTTCTGAGTGATTGACTTTGCTAACCAGGTACCATCTAGTTAGTTCTTCTGGTCTCAGGTCATGGATGTTGAGGTCCTCATAGTCCATCGTATCTGTGGACTAATTCTTTCCATATGACTTTGATTTTCTTCACTCTTCTTTGTGCCAGATGAGAAGAGACAAATAGTTGCATCTTAGATGGCTGCTCAAAAGCTTTTAAGACCCCAGTCACTACTCGCCAAAGTAGGGAGTAGAATAAGATTTTTATGTACTATGTTGTGCCACCAGCCACTCCTCGGAAGGAAGGTTGGGCAATCTACTTTCGTAGTGATACTGCCTTGGAAACTCAAGGAGGAGTCACTATGAGTTGGGGCCGACTCGATGGCACATAACAACAACAACAACATGTTGTGCCACAGGAAGACTGGGAAATCTACTTCCATAGAGATACCACCTCAGAAACCCAAGGAGGGATCTCTGTGAGTCAGAATCGACTCGACGGCAGTAAGTACATTGTGCCAATTGACCTTGATATCCCCAGAAATCATGGTCTGCAGACCTGGTGACTCTCTCTCTCAAGGTGTTTGGTTGTCACTGTGAAGCTACTCCACACTTGCTCCTGTTAATTCTATAATGTATATGGATATTTTTGTAGCAAATATACATATGTAAAAATATCTTCAGCCAAATCTATCCTTGGTCATGACTGTATTACTGTTTGCCTACCCACCCCTGATCTTCTAACCTGTCTATGCATTTACCCATAGACTTGTGTTTGCTGCCACTCACAATGCAGTATTTTGCATGTTTAGTATTTTTCTTCTGTTGTCTATATCTTTTGTGCATATTTCTGTATCCTTCTCCTACCTGTTGTCATTGTGTTGGTCACACACTTTTGTTATATTGCCTCTCCCTTCACCCAAATCAACACATGACTCTTAACTAGTCAGAAATTTTCCTTTCCTTCCCTCCCATCCCTGGTAACTAGTGAGGTAAATTTCCTTCCTTGTGTAAAACTTTCCTTGACTTTTTATAATAAGAGAATTATACAACATTTGTCCTTCTGTGATTGACTTATTTCACTCAGCATAATGTCCTCTAAATTCATCCACATTATGAGGTGATTCATGGATTCTTCATTATTCTTTAATATTGCATAGTATTCCGTTGGGTGACTGTACCATAGTTTGGTTATCCATTCATCTATTGATTGGCATTTAAGCTGTTTCCCTCTCTTTGCTGTAGTGAATTGTGCTGCGATGAACATGAGTGTTCATATGTCTATTTGTGTCCTGGATCTTACCTCTTTAGGATATATTCTTAGTAATAGAATTGCTGGATCAAATGGTATTTCTATTTTCAATTTTTTAAGGAAACATCATACAGTTTTCCGGAGTGGCTGTACCATTTTCATTCTGACCAGTAGTGTATGAGAGTTCCAATCTTTCTACACCCTTGCCAGCATTTATTATTTTCTGCCCTGTTGAACTTTGCTATTATAGCTGGGGTGAGATGGTACCTCATTGTTGTTTTGATTTGCATCTCTCTGGTAGTTAATGATGGTGAGCATTTCCTCATGTGTTTGTTTGCTGCCTGTATGTCTTCTTTAGTGAAGTGTGTGTTCATGTCCTTTGCCCATTTTTTAATTGGGTTGTTTGTCTTTTGGGTGTTGAGGTGTTGAAGTTTTCTATAAATTTTCTAGTTAAGTCCCTTGTTAGATATTTCATAGCCAAATATTTTTTCCCAATCTGTAGGTTCTATTTTTACCCTTTTGGAGAAGTCTTTTGATGCACATAAGAATTTAATTTTTAATTTTTTTTTTTTATAGAGAAACCCTTCCTGTGGTTCCTGTTAGAGGGCCTGTTAAGAGTTACTATCTTGCTTTATTTTCTTACTTCTTATAATCAAGATATTAGCCAGATGCTAGTTATTCTAGCATTGTGCATATTTAACAGCCTGTGTTTTTGAATGTTAGGCTTTTTCTCATACATCAGGGAATTTTGGGAATTTAAGGAAGCCCAGGTACCCGACTTTGGCAAGTGGGAATAGCAAGAGCCTTTCCCTGTGCCGCTTGCTCATGGTCCCTAGCTGCAGGTGATAGGGCAGAGCAGGTGAAACACCACTTCCCCAGGCTCTCAGCCCTCTGCTTCCCCCATATTCTGTTTTTTTTTCTGCCGCACACTGCTCTTGTCCCCTTGCTGCCCTACCCTCACCTCCAGAATGCCCTTCTCCTAGTCAAGTCTCAGCAAGGATGACACAGAAAATCCAGATGAGGATGAACTCATCCTTTTCTTCTATTATTTTTCTAAATTGCTTTTTTTCCTACCCATGACTAGGCAGTATTTTCTCACAGCTGGAGATGAACAAATTCACAAAGATGTTCTCAAATACATGGTTTCCAAGAGAGAGGCCACTAAGTCTTGAAAATATAAAAGAACATTTTTGAGTGATTGTACAGCTTATAAAAACATCTCTGGTTAGAATCTCATCAGCAATGGTTCACTCTGCATGGGGTCCTCTGTGGAGATTTCAGTCAAGTCAGGTTAGGGAGTTGAGGCAGAGTCTTCCTGCTGAGATGGAGTAAGTGGCTAGGATGCATTAACTGACGGAGGTCACAAGGGTCCTGTTCAGTGAAGTGAAGAATATTTCTTTAAAGATGCCCTCGTGGTTAGAAAGACTTAGTGAACTTGGAGGCTACCATATTTCTCCTTCCCTGTCCCTTTGACATAAACTTTTGGAAGTAAAGTCTAAAGGTCAAAACTCTGTCTTCTAAGAGAGCAAGTAAATGTCTGTGATGAGAAAAAAATCGAGTTTATTACAGTTCAAGGATGCATGTCTTCGTGTTCAAGACATCTTTGTTCGAGATAAAAACTGATTAAATAGGATTATGAACACAGTATTTGAGTATGCTGTTGTTAAGAGCCAGTAAGTTGGTTCCTTATAGCAACTCTTAAAGCAAATTTCTTTATGGACAAGAGCAACAAACACTGCTCGGTCCTGTGCCATCCTCACCATTGTTGCTATGTGTGATAGTTAAGGTTTTGCGTCAACTTGGCTGGGACCATGGTTCTATGTGGTTTAAGCAATTGTAATGTAATCACCTCCATTATGAGATGTGCTATGAGCAGCCAATCAGTTGAAAGGGAGTTTCCTCAGGGGTGTGGTGTGCTTTCAATATATAGAGAGATGTCCTGGGAAAATTCTCTGGCTTTCTGCTGGTTCTTTTTTATTTTAAGAGCTTGTTTTAAAAACTCAAAATCATTTGGAGAAAAAAAGGGCGGGGGGGGACCAGGTTTGCTGGTCTGATAGAGCCTGGTGGAACCACTGAGACTATGGCCCCTAACTGCCTTTCAGGTCTGGAATTGAACCCACACCTGTGGCTTCCAGCCAAACAAAAGACAGGCATATGAGTTGAACATTTACCTCAAGTAGATACTTGCCTTGGAGAGAACAATCATGGGAGAAAGAAGGGCTGCTTATGCAGAGGGAGACAGCTCAGAGGGCAGGAGTCCATGGAGGGATGGACACAGGGAAGAGGTAACTATGGGGAGGAAGTGGGAGGGGAGCTGTTGCATTATGGTAAACTGTGGTCAGTGTCATTAGGCAAAGTATATGTGAACTGCCGTACGGAAAGTGAATTTGCTCTGTAAATCTTCACCCAAATCACAATTAAAAAAAAAAAAAAAGAGCTTGTTTTACATTCAAAGTCACACGTACATCTAGTTTCATTCCCCATTCGCCATGTCCAACCCTAACCCAGTCTCCTCACCTCCCTACCCTGCAACACTTCCCCTGTGCCCCTCATAATTATACACTCCTGTTTGTCCTGCATTTCCTCAGTTTGAGTGTTGGTCCTTTGGTGTCCCAGGTTTATTGCTTTAAGGGATGTATTACCATTGAGTGTGTGGGTGTGGCATCCTGGGTTGAGTGGTCTGTGTGTACATCTTGTTAACTATTGGTCTGATAGCCCCCCCCCCCGGGGGGTGAGTTTTATTCCAGGCACCGAATGTATTTCAGGGCCATAGTATTGGGATTCTCACCAGACTTCATCTGACCAGTAATTCTGGTCATTATTAAGTTTTTGGATTTGTTACACATTTTCCCTCCCACTCTATCCAAGATCTCCAGATTTGACCCTTTCCTGAGTGGTTGGCATTGGTAGCCGAGCACCATCTGGTTCTTCTGGTCTTGAGGGCCATGGTATCCTAGGGCTGATTGCTTCTAAATGCCCTTTTTTATGTGCATTCTTCTTCACTTCCGACACTAGGAGACCATTAGCTGCATCCTAGATGGCTGCTTGAAAGCTTTTAAGACCCCAGTCACTACTCACCAATGTAGGATGTGGAGCAACGCTTTTATGTATTTTGTTGTGCCAATTGAGTCTGGTGTATCCCAGTACTATGGTCCTGAGGTAGTAGCTCTATTGGATCTCTCTCTCATAGTGCTGGGATGTCTGTGAGCAATTACTCTGGGTCAGTCTTGCATTGTTTCTGTAAGGACTGCAGGTATTTTCTATCATTGATGTCTGTGCAAGATAAGTCTCAGCTAATTCTATTCTTGGTCTAGAGTATACCTCAATTCACTGATCCTCGTCTGATCATCTCAGGTGTTTATGTGTTTATCTGTATAGCCTAGTGTTTGATGTTAATGGCAATGTGGTATTGTGGACACATTGGTTGGTTTTAACATCTATCATCTATCTCTTATGTGCACAGTTTGGTGTCCTCTCTTTTCCCAGTGTTATCATGGTGGTCATTTATCCTTTCCATATATCCCTCCTCTACCCATGTCAGCGTGTAAGCCTCAACTATCCCTAAATTAATCCCTCCCTTTCCCTCCCCATCCCAGTAACCTACTAGGTGAGTTCCCTTTCCCAAGCAAACCCTTTTATGTCTTTTTACAGTAATGGGCTCATACAATGCTTGTCCTTCTGACTTATTTCACTCAGCATAATGTCCTCCAGGTTCATCCACATTGCGAGATGATTTGTGTATCCCTCATTGTTCTTTAATGTGGCATAGTATTCCATTGTGTGGATATACCACAACTTGATTATCCACTCATCTGTTGATGGGCATTTAGGTTGTTTCCATCTCTTTGCTTGGGTGAATTGTGCTGCAATGAACATAGGTATACATATGTTTGTCCGTGTGCTCTCTCTCACCCCTTTAGGATATATTCCTAGTAATGGAATTGCTGGGTCAAATGGTACTTCTATTTTCAGTTTTTTAAGGAAACACCATACCGTTTGCCACAATGGTTGTACCATTTTACAATCCCACCAGCAGTACACAAGAGTTCCAATATCTCCACAACCCTGACAGCATTTGTCACTATCTGAT
>NW_006921599.1:2466246-2469962 GCF_000298275.1 Orycteropus afer afer
AGTCCTTGCCGGTGTAGAGAAATCCAACTGATTTTTGTATGTTGATCTTGTATCCTACTTTGCTGAACCTCTCTATTATTTCCACTAGTCTGTTTATCGAGTCCCTTGGGTTTTGTATGTATAGAATCATATCATCTGCAAATAGAGATAGTTATAATTCCTCTTTGCCAATATGTATGCCTTTTATTTCTCTTTCTTGCCTTATTGCCCTGGCCAGGACTTCCAATACAATGTTAAATAAAAGTGGTAATAGAGGGCATCCCTGTCTGGTTTCCGTTTGTAAGGGGAATGCCTTGAGTCTTTCTCTATTAATAATGATGTTTTCTGTTGGCTTTACATATATATCATTTATTATATTGAGAAATTTCCCTTCTATCCCTTTTTGCTGAGAGTTTTAAATAGGAATGGATATTGTATTTTATCAAATGCCTTTTCTGCATCAATTGATATAGTTATATGGTTCTTTTCCTTTGTTTTGTTTATGTGGTGGATTATATTGATTGATTTGCTGATGTTGAACTACCCTTGCAAATCTGGCATGAATCCCACTTGGTCCAGATGTATTATTTTTTTGATATGTTGCTGTATTCTGTTGGCCAGGATTTTGTTAAAGATTTTTGCATCTATGTTCATGAGTGATATTGGTCTGTAGTTTTCCTTTCTAGTGTTGTTTTTCCCTGGTTTTGGTATTAGTGTTATGCTTGCTTCATAAAGTGAGTTTGGGAGTACTCCATCTTTTTCTATGTTCTGAAATAGCTTGAGTAGCATAAGTGTCAACTCTTCTCTGAATATGTCATAGAATTCTCCAGTGAAGCCATCAGGGCCAGGGCTTTTCTTTGTGGGAAGTTTTTTTATGACCTGTTCAATTTCTTCCCTTGTTATGGGTCTGTTCAAGTTTTCTTTTTCTGAGTGGAATAATTTAGGTAGATCTTGTGTTTCTAGAAACCTGTCCATCTCTTCTAGATTCTCAAATCTATTGGTATACCGTTTTTCATACTATTCTGTTAGTATCTTTTTTATTTCAGTTGATTCTGTTGTGATGACACAGTTTTCATTTACAATTCTTGTGATTTGGGTCATCTCCTTCTTTTCCTTTGTTAGGTCTGCCAATTATTTATCGATTTTATTAATCTTTTCGAAGAAACAGCTCTTTGTTTTGTTGATATTCTCTATTTTTTTAATTTTCTGTTTCATTTATTTCTGCTCTGATCTTTATTTCCTTGCTTCTAGATACTGTAGGACTCTTTTTGTTGTTCTGTTTCTAGTTGTTGTAGTTGATAAGTTAGAGTGTTGATTTTGTTTCTTTCCTCTTTTTTGATGTATGCATTTATTGCTATAAACTAACTGTCTATATCAAAAGAGTGGCAGACTAGATAAGAAAAGAAGACCCATCGATATGCTGCCTACAAGAGACACACCTCAGACACAAAGATAAAAACAAATTAAGAGTTAAATGATGGAAAAGAATATACCAAGCCAATGGAATCCAAAGAAAGGGCAGGGGTAGCAATTATGATTTCTGATAAAATAGACACTAAGGTGAAAAACATCTTAAGAGACAAGGATGGACATTATATGATATGAAGCAAATATTAACTGAATTAAAAGGAATCATAAACAACTCTTCATTAATAGTCGGGGATTTTAACACACCACTTTCAAGGAGAGATAGGTCAACAGGAAAGAAGCTCAGCAAAGATATAGATGAACTTAACAACACATTCAACCAACTGGAACTCATAGACATATATAGAGTACTTCACCCAACAAAAACACAATTCACATTCTTTTCCAATGCACATGGATCCTTCTGCAGAATAGACCATATGCTAGGACATAAAACAAGCCTCAATAAATTCAAAAGCTTTGAAATACTGCAAAGCATCTTCTCTGACCACAATGCTATAAAACTAGAAATTAATAATAGGAAGAGCAAGGAAAAGTATCAAACATATGGAAGCTGAACAACTCTTTGCTTAAAATCTATTGGGTTACAGAACAGATAAAAACTGAAATAAAAAAATTCCTAGAAACTAATGAGAATGAAGATACATCCTACCAAAACCTATGGGACACAGCAAAAGCAGTATTAAGAGACCCATTGCTGCATATAGATGGCTGCTTGAATGCTTTTAAGACCCCAGTTGCTGCTAACCAAAGTAGCATATAGAACAATATTTTTGTGTAGTATTTTATGCCAAGTGAGGTTGATGTCCCCTGTGACCATGGTCCCAAGCTCATAGGTCCAACTATTTGCAACCTCAGGGTAGCTAGCTGTGGCCAACAAGCCACCATAACATTGCCTGTTGTCAGCTCTACTATATACCTGGACATACTTACAGCACATACAAATATGCATGTAGAAGCATCATCTGCCAACCCTATCCATGGTCACGGGCACACTAACCCCTGCTTAGACATACCTGATCATTTAGCCTGTCTACCCATCTATGCAGGAGCTCTTCGTAGCATAGTGCCTAAAGCACTTGACTGCTAACCAGAAGGCTGGTGGTTCAAACCCACCAGCCACTCCTCAGAAGGCAGGTTGGGCAATCCTACTTCTGTAGTGATACTGCCTCGTAAACCCAAGGAGGGGTCACTCTGAGTCAGGGCCGAGTTGACGGCACATAACAACAACAACAACAACAACAACCCATCTATGCACCCATAGTCAGAACAACTGTCATTGATTACACAGTACTGTACATACAAAAGGGTTCATCTTTGTTGTTTGTATCTCCTGTGTACCTCTCTATATCTTCCTCTTCCTCAAGCCACTGTGTTCATCATGCGCTTCTGGTACATTGCCCTTCCCTTGAATCAAATCAATACTTGTCTCTATCTATCTAGTTCCCTTCCCTCCTCTCTCACCCCTGGTAACCAAAAAAGAAAATTTCCTTCCATATATAAACCTTTCCTTGACTCTTACAATAGTGAACTAATGCAATATTTGTCCTTCTGTGATTGACTTATTTCACTTAGCATATTCCTCGGAAGGAAGGTTGGGCAATCTACTTCCGTAGTGAAAGCGCCTCGGAAACCCAAGGAGGGGTCACTATGAGTCGGGGCCGACTGGACAGTGCATAACAACAACATTGTCCCCCAAGTTCATCCACATTATGTGGTGTTTTGCAGATTCTATGTTATTATTTAGTGTTGCATAGTATTACATTGTGTGTATGCACTATAGTTTGGTTATCCATTCTTCTGTTGATGGGCACTAAGCTTGTTTCCATCTCTTTGCTATTGTGAATAGTGCTGCAATGAACATGGGTGTACATATATCTGTATTTGTTCTTGCTCTCACTTCTTTAGGATATATATAGGATAGTAATGTGATTCCCAGATTAAATGGTATTTCTAATTCCAACTTTTTAAGGAATTGCCATACTGATTTCCACCATGGTTGTATAATTTTCAGTTCCACCAGCAGTGTATGACAGTCCCAATCTCTCCACATCCTCACCAGTATTTTTTATTTTCTGTCTTGAACTTTGCTATTAGTGCTTGAGCAAGATGGTATCTCTCATTGTTGTTTTGATTTTCATCTCACTAATGGCTAATGACTGGAAGAGATCCATATTTGTGCCCATTCCCTTGTTACCCTCCCAAGAGGGACTGGGTCTCCGGGAGCAAGGTAAGCATGGGCGGGCTTGTGCTTAGTCCCCGGGAGCGAGGTAAGCATGGGCGGGCTTGTGCTTACTCACTGATCTGCA
>NW_006921599.1:2487604-2490312 GCF_000298275.1 Orycteropus afer afer
ATTCTTCTGCTAGTTGGGGTTTAGTCCACTTCTATATCCTCCCCTTCAAGACTCAGGGGTCCAGGATTATCTTCTGTGTCTGTGTTTATTGGTTTCCCTTTTCTTTGTTGAAGAGGGTCTGTGCAGTCTGTCTGCCTAGTCTGCCATCTTGCCGGAACTCCCTGGGCATTGGATTTTATCAAGTGCCTTTTCTGCATTAATTGATATGATCATGTGGTTATTTTACTTATGTGATTGGTTATGTTGGTGGATTTTCCACTGTTGAGCCATCCTTGTATACCTGGTATGAACTCCACTTGGTGATAATGTATTATTTTTTTAAATATGTTGTTGGAGTCTATTGGCTAGGCTTTCGTTGAAGATTTTCATGTCTTTACTCATGAAGGATATTGGTCTGTAGCTTCCTTTTTAATGATGTCTTTGCCTGGTTTTAGTATCAAGGTTATGCTCGCTTCATAAAATGAATTTTGGAGGATCCCATCCTTTTTTATGTTCTGGAATAGTTTGAGTAGGATTGGTGTCAGTTCTTCTCTAAACTTTTGGTAGAATTCTCTAATGAAACCATCTGGGAAAGGACTTTTTTTTTGTTGTTGTTGGTAATTTTTTTATGACCTGCTGTATAGTAAATTATCTGGTATGGCTTTTCTAGCCATAAGTCTTTGTAAACTCCATGGTGAGATTTGCCATGAGTAACTGAGGAGCTCCTGATTGTTAAAGTTGTCCACCTGGGATATTTCTGTTGAGAGTTCTACAAAGCAGTGTTCTGGGAAGTTCGCTCTCTCTCAGGTGCTTGAGATTCTGATGTTATGATTGGTTAATTTGGCCACTCTGCCAGGCTCAAAAGGAGCCCTCCTAGAGGCAGAAGGAGTCTCTTTGATTGCTAGCTGAGAAAGACATGCTGCTGAGAGAAACGTGCTCCTGAGAGACATGCATTGCTTAGAGAGAGACACCAAGAGACATGCACTGCTGGGAGAGAGACTGAGAGACACGGTTGACTGAAAGATAGCGGGCTGAGAGAGATTGAGCATTGTTCCTGAACTTGAATTGTAGCCTGGTGCTTCCCTAATAAAACCCATAATCTGTGAGTTCTGTGTGGCCACTGCTGCAAATTATCAAACCCAGCAGAGAGGTGGTGGGTGCTGTGGGGGGAATGGTTGGTGTCAGGGTTGATGAAAGGGCTGGAAGGAGGCAGTATGTCTGGCCTCACAGGAATATGCCTTGGGCTATTGATGTTGATTCTGTCTTCTTCTTGTGGGGTTAGAGGAGGTCAGAAGATGCAGCCTCCCTGCCCTTTGGAAAACCTATTCAATTTCTTCTTTTGTTATAGGTCTGTTCAATTTTCCACTTTAGTCTGTGTTAGTTTAGGTAAGTAGGGTGTTTCTAGAAATGTGTCCATTACTTCTAGATTTTCAAATTTTTGGAATACAGTTCTTCATTGTCATTGTTGTTAGGTGCCATCATCTCTGACTCATAACAACCCAATGTACAGCAGAACAAAACACTGCCCAGTTCTGTGCCAGCTCCACGATCCTTGCTATACCTGAACCCATTGTTGTAGCCACTGTGTCAGTCCATCTTATTGAGGGCCTTCCCCATTTTCATTGATCCTCCCCTTTACCAAGCATGATACTTTCTCCAGGGAATGGTTCCTCCTGACAATATGACCAAAGTTGGTGAGACCAAGTTTGGCCATTCTCACTTACAAGGAGTGTTCCAGCTGCACTTCTTCAGGACAGATTTGTTAGTTCTTTTAGCAGTCTATGGTACTTTCAGCATTCTTTGGCAACACCACAACTGAAAAGCATCAAGTCTTTTTTGGTCTTCCTTATTCATCTATATAAGGCAATTGAAATGCCATGGCTTGTGTCAGGTGCACCTTAGTCTTCAAGGAGACATCTTTGCTCTTCATCATTTGAAAGAGGTCTTTTGCAGCAGATTGCTCAATGCAATATGTCATCTGATGCCTTGACTGCTACTTCCATTGGTGTTGATTGTGGAACCAAGTAATATGAAGTCTTTGACAACTTTAATCTTTTCTCCATGTATCGTGATGCTACTTATTGGTCCACTTGTGAGGATTTTTGTTTTCTTCATGTTGAGGTGTAATCCATACTGCAGACTGTAGTCCTCAATCATCATCAGTAAGTGCCTCAAGTCATCCTCACTTTCAGCAGGCAAAGTTGTGTCATCAGTACAGTGCAGGTTGTTAATGAGCCTTCCTCCAATCCTGATGCCACATTCTTCTTCTCATAGCCCAGTTTCCTGGATCTTTTGGTCAGTGTACAGATTGAATAAATAAGGTGAAAGATACAACCCTGACACACTCCCTTCTTGCTTTTAAACCTTACAGTGTCCCCTTGTTCTGCTTCAATGACAGCCTCTTGGTCTATGTACAGGATCTTCATGAGTACAATTAAGTGTTCTGGTCTCATTCTTCTCAATGTTATCCATAATTTGTTAAGATCCACACAATCAAATGCTTTTAGATAGTCAATAAAACACAAGTAAACATGTTTCTGGTATTCTTTGCTTTCAGCCAAGATCCATCTGACATCAGCAATGATATCCCTCGTTCCAAATCCTCTTCTGAATCCAACTTGCATTTCTGGACATTCTCTGTCAGTGTACTGCTGCAACCGTTTTTGAATTATCTTCAGTAAGATTTTACTTGCATGTGATATTAATGATATTGTTAGATAATTTCCACA
>NW_006921599.1:2496112-2497897 GCF_000298275.1 Orycteropus afer afer
TAGTGTTGTCTTTCCTTGGTTTTGGTATTAGTGTTATGCTTGCTTCATAAAATGAGTTTGGGAGTACTTTTTCTATATTCTGGAATAGCTTGAGTAGCATAGGTATCAACTCTTCTCTGAATATTTGATAGAATTCTCCAGTGAAGCCATCAGGGCCAGGGCTTTTCTTTGTGGGAAGTTTTTTTTATGACTTGTTCAATGAGTCTGTTCAAGCTTTCTATTTCTGAATAGGATAATTTAGGCAGGTCTTGTGATTCCAGAAACTTGTCCATTTCTTCTAGGTTCTCAAATCTATTGGTGTACAGTTTTTCATAATATTTTGTCAGTATCTTTTTTATTTCAGTTGTTTCTGTTGTGATGACACCATTTTCGTTTACAATTCTTGTGATTTGGATCTTCTCTTTGTTTTCTTTTGTTAGGTCTGACAATGGTTTATTGATTTTATTAATCTTTTCGAAGAACCAGCTCTTTGTTTTGTTGATTTTCTTTAATTTTTTGTTTTTTTTTTGTTTTCCATTTCATTTATTTCTGCTCTGATCTTTATTATTTCCTTGCTTCTAGATACTGTAGGATTCTTTTGTTGTTCTATTTCTAGTTGTTGGAGTTGATGAGTTAGAGTGTTGATTTTGTTTCTTTCCTCCTTTTTGATGTATGCATTTATTGCTATAAACTGTCCTCTGAGTACTGCTTTTACTGTATCCCATAGGTTTTGGTAAGATGTATCTTCATGCTCATTAGTTTCTATTAATTTTTTTTATTTCAGTTTTTATCTGTTTTGTAGCCCAGTAGTTTTTGAGCAGTGAGTTGTTCAGTTTCCATATGTTTGATGCTTTTTCCTTGCTCTTTCTATTATTAATTTTAAGTTTTACAGCACTGTGGTCAGAGAAGATGCTTTGCAGTATTTCAATGCTTTTGAATTTATTGAGGCTTGTTTTATGTCCTAGCATATAGTATATTCTGGAGAAGGATCCATGCACACTGGGAAAGAATGTGAATTGTGTTTTTGTTTTGGGTGAAATGCTCTGTATATATCTATGAGGTCCAGTTGGTTGATTGTACTGTTGAGCTCTTCTGTATCCTTGTTGTGTTTTTTTTCCAGTTGACCAGTCCTTCCTTGAAAGTGGTGTGTTAAAGTCTCCTACTCCTATTGCAGAGTTGTCTATTATCCCTTTTAATTCAGTTAATATTTGCTTCACGTATTTTGGAACACTTTCATTGGGTGCATAAATATTTATTATTGTAATGTTTTCTTTGTCAATTGACCCTTTCAGCATCATATAATGTCCTTCCTTGTCTCTTATAATGTTTTTCACCTTAATATCTATTTTATCAGAAATCAATATTGCTACTCCTGCTTCTTTTGGTTTCCTTTGGCTTGGTATATTCTTTTCCAACCCTTAACTCTTAATTTGTTTTTATCTTTGTGTCTAAGGTGGGTCTCTTGTAGGTAGCATATCAATGGGTCTTCTTTTCTTATCCAGTCTGCCACTCTCTTTCTCTTGACAGGTGCATTTAGTTCATTCACATTGAGTGTAATTAATGATAGATATGAATTGATTGCTGTCATTCTATTGTGTTTTTTTGTTGTGTTGTTGGTGTTTCTTTGATCCTTATATTTTTCTGTGCTGAGTTCAGTTTGTTGGCTAATGCTTTCTCCCTTTTCTTCTTTATAGTTGGTTTTGTGCTTATTAAACCCATATGTTTCCTTCCTTCTGGATTTGCTTAGAAGAAGTCTTACTTTTCTCTGTGGTTACCTTGGAGTATATTCTTGTCTCTACATTTTTA
>NW_006921599.1:2497997-2504687 GCF_000298275.1 Orycteropus afer afer
TGCATCATTCAATATTTTACCCATAGAATCTTTCAATATTGCAACTCAAGGCTTAAATTTTTTCTTCAGTTCTTTCAGCTTGAGAAATACTGAGCTTGTTCTTCGCTTTTGGTTTCCTAACTCCAGGCCTTTGCACATGTCATTCTAATAATTGACTTCGTCTTCTCTAGTTGCTCTTTGGAATCTTCTGTTCAGCTCTTTTATCTTGTCATTTCTTCCATTTGCTTTAGCCACTCTCCATTCAAGGGCAAGTTTCAGAGTCTCTTCTGACATCCATTTTGGTCTTTTCTTCCTTTCCTGTTCTTTTAATGACCTTTTGCTTTCTTCATAGATGATGTTCTTGATGTCATCCCACAATCCTTCTGGTTTTGGTCATTGGTGTTCAGTGCATCAAATCTGTTTTTTAGATCGTCTCTAAATTCAGGAGGTATATATTTCAGGTCATTTTTGAGTCTCATGGACTTGTTTAAATTGTCTTCAACTTCAAGTTGAACTTGCAGGTGAGCAGTTGATGGTCTGCTCCACAATCAGCTCCTGGCCTTGTTTTGGTTGAAGATATTGAACTTTTCCATTGCCTCTTGCCACAGATGTAGTCAATCTGATTCCTTGTACTCCATCTGGCAAAGTCCATGTGTATAGTTGCCATTTGTGTTGTTGAAGAAAAAGATATTTGTAATGAATAAGTTGATGGTCTTGTAAATTCTATCATGCAATCTCCAGCGTTATTTCTGTCACCAAGGCTAAATTTTCCAACTACCAGTGATTCTTCTTTGTTTCCAACTTTTGCATTCCAATCACCAGTGATATTCAGCACATCTTGATTGCATGTTTGGTCAATTTCAGACTGCAGAAGTTGGTAAAAATCTTCAATTTCCTCATCTTTGACATTCATGGTTGGTGTGTAAAAAGAAGTATGAACTTGTCTACCTTGTAGGTGTATAGATATTATCTTATCATGACAGCATTGTACTTCAGGATAGATCTTGAAACATTCTTCGTGACAATGAATGCTATGCCATTCCTCTTCAACTTGTCATTTCCATTATAGTAGATCATATAGTTGTCTGATTCAAAATGGCCAAAACCGGTCCATTTCAGCTCACTGTTGTTGTTGTTATGTGCCGCTGGGTCAGACCCAACTCATAGTGACCCCTCCTTGGGTTTCTGAGGTGGTATGACTACAGAAGTAGATTGCCCAATCTTCCTTCCGAGGAGTGGCTGGTAGGTTTGAACCTCCAGCCTTCTGGTTAGCAGTCAAGTGCCTTAGGCACTACACTACCAGAGCTCGTTTTCAGTTCACTAATGCCTAAGATATCAATCTTTATGTGTTCCATTTAATTTTTGACAACTTCCAATTTTCCTAGATTCATACTTTGTACATTATGTGTTCTGATTATTAATGGATGTTTGCAGCTGTTTTTTTCTCATTTTGAGTCATGCCACATCATCAAACAGAGGTCCCAAAAACTCTACTTCATCCATATCATTAAGGTTGGTTCTACTCTGATGAGGCAGCTCTTTCCCAGTCATATTTTGAGTGCCTTCTGACCTGAGAGGCTCATTTCCCAGCACTGTACTGGACAATATTTCAGGGTTATTCAAAAAGTAATCAAGTAATATATCAGACAGTGTTTCACTGCTATTCATAAGGTTTTCCCTGGCCAATTATTTGAGAAGTGGATGGCTTCTTCCTTCTTTTGAGTCTGTCTCAGTCTGGAAGCTCTACTGAAATCCGTCCTCCACAGGCAACCCTGCTGGTATTTGAAACACTGGTCACATAGCCACCAGCCTCACAGCAAGCAACACGCAAGCCACCACAGTACCACAAACCTGACAGACAAGTTCTTCTCCCTTAGCTGTCCAACCTCTACCTGTGTCTGACTGTCAGCCCTGGCTTCCCACTTCCAGACTGGAGACTCTCCCCAGTTCTTCCTAGTATCCTGATATTATCCTTTTTATTTCAGTTGGTTCTGTTGTGACATCATCCATTTAATTTCTTATTCATGTTATTTGTATTCTCTCCTTCTTTTCCTTTGTTAAGTTTTCCAGTGGTTTGTCAATTTTATTAATCTTTTCAAGGAACCAACTTCTAGTCTTTTTGCTTTTTTCTTGTCTATTATCTGTTTCATTGATTTCTCCTTGAATCTTTAATATTTCTTTTCTTTTTGTGACTGTAGGCTCTTTTTACTGCTCTTTTTCTTATTGTTGGAAATGTTGGGTGAAGGTGCTGATTTTGGCTCTTTCTTCTTTGTTGATGTATGCATTTATTGCTATAAATTCCTCTCTCATCACTGCTTTTACTGTGTCCCAAAGATTTTTGTGTGTTGTGTTTTCATTCTCATTTGATTCAAGGAATTTTTAAGTTCATTTTTTATTTTTTCTATTACACAGTCATTTTTAAGGAGGGTGTTATTCAGTTCCCATGCATTTGCTCTTTTTCCATTGGTTTTCCTAGTGTTGATTTCTAATTTTATAGCATTGTGATCCGAGAAGATGCTTTGCAGTATTTCAATGTTCTTAAATTTATTGAGGCTTGCTTTGTGGCCTAACATATGATCGATCCTGGAAAATGTTCATGTGTACTGGAAAAGAATGTATATTGCATGGTTGTTTGGGGAATCTATAAGGTCAAGTAGGTGGATTATATTGTTTAGTTCTTCTGTGTCTTTGTTGAATTTCTTTCCAGTTGTTCTATCTTTCATTGAAAGTGGTATTTTGAAGTCTCATACTATTACTGTGGAGTCATCTATTTGCCTTTTCAATTCTGTCAATGTCTGGTTTATGTATTTTGAGGCTCTTTCATTGGGTATGTAGATATTTATTATGGTTATGTCCTCTTGTATAATGATCCTTTAATCTTTGTACAATTTCCTTCTTTGTCTGTTATGGTGGCTTTATCTTAAAGTCAATTTTATTAGAAATTAATATTACCAATCCTGCTCTTTTTTGATTGCCATTTGCTTGGCAGATCTTTTTCCAACCTTTGATTTTTCATCTATTTTTGTCTTTGTCTTCAAGGTGTGTTTCTTGTAGATAGCATATTGATGGGTCATGTTTTCTTATCCAGTTTACAACTCTCCATCTCCTGAGTGGTGCATTTAATCCTTTGACATCTAGTGTAATTATCAACAAGTTTTAATTTGTTGCTGTCATTTGTTTATGTGTTTTTTTGTGGTGTTTGCTGATTTCTTTGTTCCATATAATTTTCTGTGCTGAGCTCATTTTGTTTATGAATCATGTAATCATTTCCTTCACTGCTATTGTTTTAATATTTGTTAAATATTTGTGCTCATCCTCTTTTTTATTTTGATGCAAAGATTTCTTATTTTTTTTTTTTTTAGGTTACCCTGTGATTTATAATTTTCTTCCCAAGTTTAGAACAGTCCATTCTATCTTGCAATGGTCTTGACTTCCTCATCATTTAGAAGTTCTTTAACTACACTATTTCTCCCCTCTTTTTGTTTTGTAATTGTCCTCATTTGCCCATTGATGTCTCTGGTTTTCTGTTTACAGCCTTGTAAGCTTATTTTACTTTGGATACTTCTATAACTGGCTTGGTTTCTGGGTTATGTCTTTATGTGTATTAATGGTCAGTTGTTTGCTGTTATTAGTTCTCCGTTCAAAGGATTTCCTTTAGCATCTCTTGTAAGATTTGTTTGGTCTTTACAAATTCACTTAATTTCTGCTTATCTGGAAGTGTCCTAATTTCACCATCATATTTGAAGGGAAATTTTGCTGGGTATATAATTCTTGATTGGAATTTTTTTTTTCTTTCTGGGTTTTATACTTACCATCCCATTGCCTTCTCACTTGCATAGTTTCTGCCAAGAAATCAGAGCATAGTGTTATTGGTTGCCCTTTGTAGGTTAACTTTTTGTTTTTCCCATGCTGCTTTCAGGATTCTTTCTTTATCTTTGGTTTTGGTGAGTTTGATGATGATATGTCTTTGTGATCTTCTTTTGGGGTCTAACCTGTTTAGGGTCTTTGAATTCTTTAATGAATATATTCTCATCTTTCATCATATCAGAGAAATTCTCTTCCAACAAATTTTTGACACTTTTCTCTGTGGTTTTGTTTTTTTCCTGTTCTGGAATCCTGGTTACATGTAAGTTATTTCTCTTGATGGCATCCCACATGAATCAGGTTTTTTTCATTTTGTTTGATCTTTTTTCTGAATGATCCCTTACCAAAGTAGTATTTAGGAATTTGTCTTCAATCTCCCTAGTTCTGTCTTCCACTGATTTGATTCTACTCCTTTGCCCATTCAAAATATTATCTATTTCTGAAATTTTAGGATTAATCTTCTGGGTTTCTATCTGTAGATTTTGTATCATTTCTAATTTTTCTTTATTTTGTTATTTTGTTCTTGTATTGTCTTCCAAAATTGTTCTAGGATTTTGTCTGTGTTTTCCTTAATTTTGTCAGTGTTTTCCTTGATCTTTCTCTCAATGCATTGAAGGTACCTAAATACAATTCTTTTTAACTCCTTATTAGAGAGTTCCAATGTTGCTTCTTCCTCAGGGATGTTTTCTGGGTCTGTATCCTGGTCCCTTGTTTCTGCTACTATATCTTTCTTCTTTATGTGGACTGTGATGATCTGTTGTCTCCAAGACATTGTGACATTGTTGTATATATATATATTATTTATTTATTTATATTTTAATTTTTTTCTTATTTTAAGAGCTTGTTTTACATTCAACATAATGCGTACATTTAGTTTCATTTCCCATTCACCATGTCCAGCCCTAACCCAGTCTCTTCCCCTCCCTACCCTTTAACCCTCCCCCTGTGCCCCTCATATTTATGCACTCCTGTTTGTCCTGCATTTCCTTAGTTTGAATGTTGGTCCTCTGGTGTCCCATGGTCTATTGCTCTAAGGAATGTATTACCATAGAGTATGTGAGTGCATCATACTGAGTTGAGTGGTCTGTGTGTACATCTTGTTAACTATTGGGCTGAGAGCCCACCCCTGGGGTGAGTTTTATTCCAGGTGCCGAATGTATTCCAGGGCCATAGTATTGGGAGTCTTACCAGATTTCATCTGACCAGTAATTCTGGTCATTATTGAGTTTTTGGACTTTGTTCCATGTTTTCCCTCCCATTTTATCCAGGATCTCAAGATTTGATCCTTTCCTGAGTGGTTGGCATTGGTAGCTCGGCACCATCTAGTTCTTCTGGTCTCAAGGGCCATCGTGTCCTAGGGTTGATTGCTTCTAAATGCCTTTTTTTTTTTGCATTCTTCTTCACTTCTGATACTAGGAGACTGTTAGCTGCATCTTAGATGGTGGCTTGAAAGCTTTTAAGACCCCAGTTGCTACTCACCAATATAGGATGTAGAGCAATGCTTTTATGTATTTAGTTGTGCCAATTGAGTCTGGTGTCCCCCAGTGCTATGGTTCTGAGATAGTAGATCTATTGGTTATCTCCTCCATAGTGTCTGGATGTCTGTGAGGGATTACTCTGTGTCTGTCTTCTCTTGTTTCTGTAAGGACTGCAGGTATTTTTTATCACTGGTGTCTGTGTAAGATTAGCCTCAGCTGAATCTATCCTTGGTCTAGAGTATACTTGTGTTAACTGACCCCCGTCTGATCATCTGGGTGTTTATGTGTTTATCTATATAGCCTAGTGTTTGGTGTTAATGGCTTTGTGGTATTGTGGACAGGTTGGTAGGTATTAGCATCTGTCGTCTATCTCTTATGTGTACAATTCGGTGTCCTCTCATTTCCTAATGTTATTATGGTGGTCATATATCTTTCCCATATATCCCTCCCTTTACCCATGTCAGCATGTAGTTCCCAATTACCCCTCAAATCCCTCCCCTTTCATCCCCATCCTGGTAACCTACTAGGTGAGTTCCCTTTCCCAAGCAAACCCTTCTCTGTCTTTTTACAGTAATGGGCTCATACAGTACTTGTCCTTCTGCGATTGACTCATTTCACTCAGCATAATGTCCTCCAGGTTCATCCACATTGCGAGATGATTTGCATATTCCTCATTGTTCCTTAATGTGGCATAGTATTCCATTGTGTGGATATACCATAATTTGGTTATCCACTCATCCATTGATGGGCATTTAAGTTGTTTCTATCTCTTTACTTTGGTGAATTGTGCTGCAATGAACATAGGTGTACATATGTCTGTTCATGCACGATCTCTCACCTCTTTAGGATATATACCTAGTAATGGAATTGCTGGGTCAAATGGTACCTCTATTTTCAGTTTTTTAAGGAAACACCATACTGTTTGCCACAATGGTTGTACCATTTTACAATCCCACCAGCAGTGCACAAGAGTTCCAATCTCTCCACAACCCTGCCAGCATTTGTTACTATCTGATCTGTTGAACTTTGCTATTATTGCTGGGGTGAGATGATTTCTCATTGTTGTTTTGATTTGTATCTCTCTAATGATTAAAGATAGAGAGCAATTTCTCATGTGTTTATTGGCTGCTTGTATATCTTCTTTGGTGAAGTGTCTATTCAAGTTTTTTGCCCCGTTGTGAATTGGGTTAATTTTGTTTTGGTGTTGAAGTTTTCTATAGATTTTGGAGATAAGTCCTTTATCAGATATGTCATAGGCAAATATTTTCTCCCAATCTGTAGGTTCTCTTTTTACCCTTTTGATGAAATCTTTTGATGTGCACAAGAATTTACTTTTTAAAAGGTCCCAATCATCTATCTTTTCTTCTAT
>NW_006921599.1:2507732-2555326 GCF_000298275.1 Orycteropus afer afer
ATTGAGTTCCTTGGTTTTTAAGGTACAATGTTTTATGGTCTTATTTTGAGTATCTATTTCTGATTTGGTTTTAGAGTTGAAGTCATGTATCCTGGTTTTGTTGATCTCTGTTGTGGATTCTCTATTGGAAGGACTTCATTAAGCATTTCTTGTAGGGTTGGCCTGGTTTTCACAAAATTCTTAATTTCTGTTTGTCTGAGAATGCCTTGGTTTCACCCTCATATTTGATGGATAATTTGGCTGGATATAGGATTCTTGTTTGGAAGTTCTTCTCCTTCAGTATTTTATATATGCCGTCTCATTGCCTTCTTGCCTGCATGGTTTCTGCTGAGTAATTGGAGCTCAGCCTAACTGTTTGATTATTATAAGTAATATTTCTTTTTTCCCTGGCATCTCTCAAAATTTTTTCTTTGTCTTTGGTTTTGGAAAGTTTGATTATAATATGCCTCGGTGTTTTTCTCTTGGGATCTATCTTGTGGGGGATTCTATGAGCTTCTTGGACAAACATCTTTTCTTCCTTCATGATATGGGGGAAGTTTTCTGTTAGCAGGTCTTTCACAATTTTCTCGGTGGTCTTTTTTGCCTCTTCTTGTTCTGGAATTCCAATGAGTCTTATATTGTTTCATCTCATGTCATCACATATAATTCTTAGGTTCTCTTCATTTCTCTTAAATCTTTGTTCTGATTTTTCTTCATACAGGCTACTGTCCAGGGATTTGTCTTCTAGTTGGGATATGTGTTCTTCAGCCAGTTCTAATCTACTCTTTTGTGCTTCTATTGTGTTGTGTAGTTCTGTCATTTTGGTACTCATGCTCTGCATTTTGGTACTCATCTTCTGCATTTCTAACTGCTGTTTCTGTAGGAGTTCTGATTGTGCATTAATCTTAGTTCCTGAATGATTTTCCTGAGTTTCTCCAGGGAACTGTCTGTGTTCTCCTTGTTTCTGTTTGGGGTTTCTTTAGGCTCTTGTACAGCTCTATAAACATATCTTCTAAATTCCTTCTCAGATAATTCTATTGCTTCCTCTTCTTCCATGTATGAGACCTTTGTTTGTGGTTTTGCTTCTAATGCCTTGTCCTGATTTTTTGTTTGATTTGAAGTTGCCTGTTGTTTCCTAGACATTTTGAGGTTGTCTTTAACTGTTGATTTGTTTTGTCTTGGTTTTATGGTTTAATATTTTGAAAAGGTGAAGCTGGTGTATTTTATTTTATTTAATTTTCAATTCAGGTGTGCTGGGTCGCTCTGCATTTTTCTTTGTCATGGTGGAATCACTGTGTGGAATGTGGATATGGGTTTCTGTTTGTCGTAAAGAGGGTTTAGAGTTGGAACCGGGAGGTTTTATGTTGCCTCAATATGTTTTCTTTTATGGATGAATGAAGTTATTGGTGGAGAAGGGAGCAGAAGAGGGAAAGCTTGCTATTTCTAGGATCAGTTTCTAGGGCTTTGAGCAGGCTGCTACTGATGACATCGTACTGTTATTTACAAGCCCGTGGCTCAATTTTAGGAAAGATTCCTGTTGTTAGGGTGTCACCACTCTCCACCGGGCTCAGACACACATAAAGACCCTGCTCCCAAGGCCCATCGGCACCAAACAGCCAACCCAAGGCAACTTCCTGGGTCCACAATCAGCTGCGGATGTTTCTCTTTTCACTCCGCCTGCCTGCGGCACTGGCCCAACCTGTCCAGACCATGATCAGCTTGGGAGTTTGTCTGTTAGTCTACCCACCTGCAGCACCAAAGATGTGTGCGGTTTCAGCTGCGCTGGAGTCGGGACAGTGCCTGCTAGTAATCTGTGGTCCCAATATTAGTGATAAAGACAAGCGCAGACCTCTCAGTGCCACTAAGCTGACCCAAGCCTATTCAGTGACCCGCTGAGGGGGGAGTGAGCTCACCCTCCTGGAGCACCAGTGAGCTCTCTACTTAGGTTTCAGTGGTGCTGCATGTGCCCATTTGCACCTAGCTGACCCAAGTTACTGATAAAATCAGGTGCTGAAGGTAGATTCTTGGGGTGTTTGCTGGTATGCTGGTGTGGTTGCTGGTATGGTGATATGGGATGTCTTCTGCCTTGACCCAGGAGGTCTCAGGTGGCTGTTCTCGTCTGCCAGTCACTCCCCCAGGGAAATCTCTAATGGCCTTTCTCAGCTGCCTGTCTGCTTTCTGCCAGGTAGATCTTCTTTAATTTCTTTCCCTGTTCCTTTCCTCTAATTCTACTCCTCTGAGTTTGGTGCACTCTGATTCAGTGAGCTGTTCAGAGCACCAAAATCCCTAATCCAAACTGCTGTACTTAGTTTTTTCAAGCACTAAGATACTACAGGGAAACAGCATAGTGATTACTGATGAGACTCCATTTTGAATCTGTTGTATTTATATTTAACTGGTGATTGTGTTTGTGTGATTTGCCCAAGATTTTTATTTCTTTGTTTTGTTTGGAAATATCTGAGTAAGCAGAGTATTGTGCTCCTCTATTTGCTAGTTGGCAGCACCTATGCATTCACCAACTGTCTCCTGGTGGTGGTGGATATGATAGAAAATGAGAGTGGGTAAACAGATCCCTGTGAGCTGTTTATGAAGAGCAATTAAGGGTGAGTAAGACTCATATTGTCAGTTGTGTATCATTGGCCAGTTGGTGCAGAAGCAAGTGGTGGCCCTCACTCAGTAGGTGAGGCTGCAGGAAGTGTGGGTATGGCTGGGTAATTTGGGCACAGTTGCTGTCTCCCACTCAGTTAGACAAAAACAACAATCAAAAAACAAAACAAACAAAAAAACTCAAAAAAGTGAAGCCAACAGGAGAAAAAACATACACTGCATAAACACACAAGAACAATCATCAAAATAGGAGGGGGGATAAAAAGGAAAGCTAATAAATGAGAAGAAATATTTAAAGAAATACTTTAAAAAGACAAAAGAAATATAAATAGAATGACAGGAATAAAAACCCACAATATCTGGGGTGGAGGGAATAAGAGAAAAGACCAACAGTAAAAGAATAGTAAAGGAAAAAAAAAAAAAAAAAACAAGGGAGGGGAATAACCACAAGAAGAAAAAAGAAGGGAACCAGGAAAAAGGAAAATTTAAAAAGAGAGAGAGAGAGGGAACCTGGGAAGGGAAAAAGAAAGAATAAAAACAAAAAGGAAGGAAAATAAAAGAATAAAATACAAACAAGCACAAAAGAAATAAACAAACAAACAGAAATCTGTGGGGAGGCAGGGCAGGGCACCCAGGCTCCATCAGAGTATACAGACAGGGATGGAATTCCTACCATTCCAGAAAGTGGGTGGAGGTGGGGGATGTTGCACCTCCATTCACCAACAAGGAGTGGGGTATATGAGTAACACAGGGAATATTGACCTTTTCCACTTCTCAGCCTCCAGTCTGGTTCCCTGTGCTGTCCTCAGCAAGCAGAGCTTATTCTTAGAGGTCCCTGGTATTGAAACAGGAACACTGCCACTTTAAATATCCAAAATGGCCACACTTCTTGTAAATATTCAAAATGGCTGTGCTCCCTGGAAAGCCAAATGTCTACAGCTATGCCTCCTTTGCTTGTTCCCTTTTTAGTCATCAGCCACCAGTACAGTTGTCCATGACGCCCTTGGTGAGCAGGGCCAATTTTTTAGGTTAATTCTCAGGTTCTAACACCACTTGGAAATATTCAAACTGTTTGTGCCTTCAGGATAGCTGGCAGTCTGCAGCTCCATTTGTCTCCTTATTCACTGTTTTCATTCAGGTTCTTCTACTACTTGGTATTTAATCCACTTCTGTATCCTTCCTTTCAAAGCTCAGGGCTCCAGGATTATCTTCTGTATCTGTGTCAACTGGTTTCTCTTTTCTATGTTGAAGAGGGTCTCTGTAGCTTATCTGTCTATTCCACCATCTGACCAGAAGTCCTGTTGCTCTTTTTCTAATTATTGGAGTTGTTAAGGTGTTGATTTTGATCTTTTCTTCTTTTCTGATGTGTGCATTTATTGCTATAAATTGACCTCCGAGTATTACTTTTGCTGTGTTCCAAAGGTTTTGGTAAGTGTTATTTTCATTCTCATTTGTTTCTAGGAATTTTTTTTTTGTTTGTTTCACACCATATTTCTTTTTTAGCAGTATATTAGGGTTTTTTTTTAGCAGTGTATTACTAAGTTTCTATGTATTTGATTTTTTTCCTTTGGTCTTCTGATTATTGATTTCTAATTTTATAGCATTGTGATCTGAGAAGATACTTTGTAGTATTTCAGTGCTTTTAAATTTATTGGGGCTTGTTTTGTGCCCTAACATATGGTATATTCTGTAGAATGATCCATGTGCACTGGCGAAGAATGTGTATTGTGTTTTTGTTGGGTGGAGTGCTTTGTATATGTCTGTGAGATCAAGTTGGTTGATTGTGTTGTTGAGATTTTCTGTATCTTTTTTTTTTTTTAGTTGTTCTGTCTTTCATTTAAAATGGTGTGTTAAAGTTTCCTACTACTATTGTAGAATTGTCTATTTTTTCTTTCAATTCTTTTAATGTTTGCTTTCTGTATTTTGGAGCTCTTTGATTGGGTGCATAGATGTTTATTATGGTAATGTCCTCTTGGTCAATTGACCCTGTAATATCATATAGTGCTTTTATTTGTCCCTTATGCTGGTTTTTACCTTGAAGTCTATTTTATCAGGAACTAATGTTGGCACTCCTGCTCTTTTTTGTTGCCATTAGCTTGATATATTTTTTTCATCTCTTGATTTTTAATTTAATTTTATCTTTGTGCCTAAGGTGGGTCTTCTTTTCTTATCCAATCTGCCACTCTCTTTCTCTTGACTGGTGCATCTAGTCAATTTACATTCAGTGTAATTAATGATAGGTATGAATGTATTGCTGTTTTTAGTTGTGTTGTTGGTGATTTCTTTGCTTCAAATATTTTCTTGTACTGAGTTCATTTTGTTATCAAGTACTTTTTTTCCTTTCTTCATTATTGTTTGTTGTGATTTTTTTTTTCTTGGTTTGGTAGAAGGATTGTAAATTTTCTTTACAGTTACCTTGAAGTCAATTCTTATCTCCCTAAGTTTGTCTGTTCTATATAGACAATGTCCTGACTTTCTCTCCATTTGGAAGTTTTGTAATTATAACATTTATTCCTTCTATTTGCTTTTTTATTGGTGCCAATTACAGATTGATTCCTCTATTTCTCTTTTTACATTTGTGTGTGTGTGAGAGGGAGAGAGAGCGAGCTTATTTTGAAGAGGTCTAGAGGCGTAGTACTTAAGTCACTTGAATGCTAATCAGAAGGCTGGCAGTTCAAACCCACCAGTCACTCCTTGGAAGGATGATTGGGCAATCTCTTTCCATAGTGATACTGCCTCAGAAACCCAAGGAGGGGTCGCTATGAGTCATATCTGACTTGATGGCAGTGAGTTTGGTTTGGGTTTGGTTTTTCTGCATTGGTTTTTACGTGATGGTGTTAAGTATGTTGATTTTACTTTGTTGTTCTCTGTTGTGGGTTTTTGTTGGAAGAACTCCCTTTAACATTTCTTGTAAAGTTGGTCTCTTTTTCACAAATTCCCTTAAATTCTGTTTGACTGGGAATGTCTTAATTTTACCCTTATGTTTGAGGTATAATTTGGCTGGATATATAATTCTTGTTTGGTAGTTCTTTTCCTTCAAGGTTTTGTATGTGCCATCCCATTGCCCTCTTGCCTTCATGGTTTGTGCTGAGAAATCAAAGCTTAGTCCTATTGGTTGTGTGTTGTAGGTAACATTTCATTTTTCCTGAGCTCTCAAGATTCTTTCCTTGTCTTTGGCTTTAGGAAGTTTGATTATGATGTCTTGGTGACTTTCTCTTGGGGTCTATCCTGTGTGGGGTTTGTTGAGCTTCTTGGATAGATATGAGCTCTTCTTTCATGATACACAGGAAGTTTTCTGTTAGCAAGTCTTTGACAATTTTCTCAGGGTTTTTTTTTTTTTTTTGCCTTGTCTTGTTCTGGAATTCCGATCAGGCATATATTATTTCTTTTCATGTCATCCTATGTAACTCTTAGGTTTTCTTCATTTTTCTTAACTCTTTGTTTTGATTTTTCTTCACACAAATTGGTGCTGAGGGATTTGTCTTCTAGTTGGGAAATGCATTCTTCACCTAGTTCTAATCTACTCTTTTGTCCTTCCAATGTGCTTTCTATCTCTGTAATTTTAGTATTCATCTTCTGGATTTCTAATTGCTGCTTTTGTATGATTGCTAATTGTGTATTTATTTTGTCATTTTGCTTTTGAACGATTTACTGAATCTTCAGGGATATCATCTTGTCTTCTCCTTGCTTCTGTTTATGGTTTCCTTGAGCTCTTAGAAGTGTGTCTATCTATCTATCTATCTATTATCTATCTATCTATCTATCTTTAATTCCTTATTGGATAGTTCTATTACTTGTTCTTCGTTGGAGAGATTTCCTAATTATTTACTTTGGACACTTGTTTCTACTATCTTGTCATGTTTATTTATTTATTTATTTTTATTTGAAATTGTCTGTGGTTTCCTAGACATTTTGAAGGTGTTGTCTTTATTTGTTGGTTATGTGTTGATTTGTTTCACCCTGGTTTTTATGTTTTACTTTGTTTCAATATATCTGGAGGTCTGGAGCAGTTGTACTTCTTTGATTGTTAGCTTGGGTGTACTGGGACAATCTCCAGCTTTCTCTATGTTGGGATGAGCAGGTGTTCACTGTCTGATCCTGTGATTCCAGAGCTATTGGTGTTACTCATCTGTTTGGTGAATTGGTCAGTGTAGTAGATATAGCTGGCTACTGAAGGGTTAATGTGTTCCTATCATTGGATGAGGCAAGAAAAGAGAGAGAGAGAAAAGAAAAATAGCCAAGGAGAAGGAGGAGAGATGAAAAGATAGTATAAAAATAGATGATAAGAAATAAAGAAAAAGGAAAAAGAATTTACAAATGTGAATTGAGAAAACAAATGTGGTGGTGGTAAAAGGGAAGAAGGTTTGGTAAAAATGAAAGAAGCCATGGTGGTACAGGAGTAAATGTTCAGATTGAAAGGAAGAAAAATTGGGGAAGAGGAAAGTAGAAAAATTAAGGGAGGATAAGGTAATTGAGGAGGGATTTTTCTACTTATGTTCAGCCAGCGGCCCTAGGAGCTGGTTGTTGTGTCAGAATCTGCTCATTTACTGGAGTGTGTGTCCTTGTAGGAGAAAGGAGATTGGTACAAAAGGTGATCTCCAAGAGAAAGGCTTGTTTTGTGTGCTTAATGTGAGATAGGTTATCCAGTGAGTGGTTTGCTGATGGTGGCATTTGGCTGTCAGTCAAAGCCCTGCAGTTCAAACCTGCCAGTTGCCCCATAGGAGAAAGGAGAGTCCTACTATGCAAGGATCCACAAGTCTCAAAACCCCAGCCCTAAGTTCCACTTTGTGCTGAAAAGCATTGCTATGAGTTGAACTTATGCCCACTACTGTGGGACCAATTTGGGGTTTGGTTTATTTGGGGAAAGTTTTTCTTCCTTTTCTCTTACTCCCTCCTGGACTCTTGGGCAGCTTAAGCTATAGGAGATCTGATCCATTTCTCAACATGATCTTCTCCCACCCATGATGATCTTCACCCCCCACCCCCATTGTGACCTCCCACATGCCCAGTTTTAGCTCATGTTGAAATCCTCCCAATCTGTCTACTCTGTATCTTTAACACCTGTGGGTTCCATGATTTTTTTCCTCTCCTCCACCTTCTTTGTGCTTCTAACGGATCCCTTCAGCTCAGTCAGCTGGCCAGCTTTGGTTCCTAGGTCATTAAACTTGGACCTTTCCTGTCTTCATTCAATCTAATACTTTATCTTCTCATTAGATGCTCATAATTCCAGGATCGTTATTTGTATCTGTTCCATTGTGTTTCTCAAGATCTCTGTTGAAAGACGGATCTGGTGTGCAGTCTGTTAGTAGGATGCCATCTTAAAGCCCTTTTCCTGTCTTTTAATGACCTTTTTCTTTCTTCACATATGATGTTCTTGATATCATTCCACAACTCATCTGGTCTTCAGTCATTAGCATTCAGTGTATCAAATCTACTTTTCACATGGTCTCTAAATTCAGGTGGAATAAAATCAAGGTCTTATTTTGGCTCTTGTTGACTTGTTTTAATTTTCTTCAGCTTCAGCTTGAACTTGCATATGAGCAATTGACGGTCTGTTCCACAGTCAGCTCCTGGCCTTGTTCTGACTGATGATATTGAACTTCTCCATCAAATGTAGTTGATCTGATTCCTGTGTATTTCACCTGGCAAGGTCCATATGTATAGCTGCAGTTTATGCTGTTGAAAAAAAAAGGTATTTATGGTGAAGAAGTCATTGGTCTTGCAAAATTCTATCATGCAATCTCCAGTACCATTTCTTTCACCAAGGCCGTATTTACCAACTACTAATGATTCTTTTTTGTTTCCAACTTTTGCATTTCAATCACCTTTAATAATCAATACATCTTGATTGCATGTTTGGTTGATTTCAGACTGTAGGAGTTGGTAAAAATCTTCTATTTCTTCATCTTTGGTTTTAGTGGTTGGTGAGTAAATTTGATAATAGTAGTATTAACTGATCTTCCTTACAGGTGAATGGATATTATCCTATCACTGACAGCATTGTACTTCAGGATACATCTTCAAATGTTCTTTTTGACAATGAATGCAAAGCCATTTCTCTTCAATTTGTCTTTCCTGGAATAGTACACCATGTGATTGTCTGAATTAAAATGGCTAATACCAGTCTATTTCACCCCAGTAATGCTTAAGATATCCATCTTTAAGTGCTCCATTTCATTTCTGATATCTTCCAGTTTTCCTAAATTTATACTTTGTAATTCCATGTTCTGATTATTAATGAATATTTGCAGCTATTTCTTTCCATTTTAAGTTGTGTCCCATCAGCAAATGAAGGCCCCCAAAGCTTTACTCCATCCATATTATTAAGGTTAATTCTACTTCTGGAGGCAGAACTTCCCAAGTTGTAATTTGAATGCTTCCAGTTGGAGGAGCTCATCTTCAGATACTATATCAGACATTGTTTCACTGTTAGTCGTAAGGTTTTCAGTGGCCAGTTTTTTCAGAAGTTGATGGCCCTTTCCTTCTTCCCAGTCTCTCTTAGTCTGGAAGCTACTCTGAAACCTGTCCACCATGGGCTAGAGGCTATGTCACTGGTATCTCAAATACCAGTGACATAGCCTCTAGCCTCATAGCAACCCACAAGCCACCACTGTATGACAAACTGACAGACGAGTGATGGAACTGACCGAGAAATGGAATCTAGTATGTAATAAAAGTATCAAATCAGTGGAGCAATTATGATGATATTGGAACAATGGAGTAACCATATGGAAAAAATATATAATGGCATCTATATCTCACACTTATACTGGGATTAATTCTAAATGCATAAGATATTTAAGTATTTGGGGGGGGAAGAGAAAGACCATAAATTATGATGATATTGGAACAATGGAGTAACCATATGGGAAAAATATATAATGACATCTGTATCTCACACTTATACTGGGATTAATTCTAAATGCATAAGATATTTAAGTATTTGGGGAAAAAAAAAAAAAAAGAGAGAGAGAGAGCGACCATAAAAGAACTAGAAGAAATCATGAATTATGATAATATTTTAAGGTTAGGAAAATCCTTTTAAGTATGCCACAAACTCAAACACATAAAAGAAAATATTAATATTTTCACTAGTTAAAATAGAAAATTTCTGTATATGCACATGAAGCAAAATAAAAATGCAGTGGCAAACTGGGAGAAGTATACCTGCTCCTCACTTATCAACTGCTTCATTATGTGACATTTTGCATTTATAACAATAGTAAAAATCTACTATCCAAATATTTTGCACATTAATGACATACACCTGGCAGTAAAAAATGCTGAAGTGTGAGGTGAGAGTGACACTGGTGTGATTGTTAAGGAAATGTGTCAACATGGGTGGGCTATAATTCTCCATGCTTTGGCAGTTCATGTAATGCTGTAATTTGTCAGTTATGTGATAATGTCATTTAACAGTTATGTAGTCATCCTCCATTTTGTGATCTGATGTGGTTACCCTCCATTTTCACATAATGCTGATTTTTGCATAGTGACTTTGTCTTTGGAACCTAGCCATGTTGATAAATAAGAAGTGTGTGTATTTGCAATTCCTACCACTAATCAGTAAGAAAAGCTCCTGAAAAATAAATAAGAAAACAACACACCTATTAGAATTGCTAAAATCTGGAACACTGATAACCCCAAAAGTTGGCAATGATGTGGAACAACAAGAACTCTTATTCATTGCTAGGGGAATGCAAAATAGTGCAGCCAATATAGAAGATAGTCTGACAGTCTTACAAAGCTAAACATAGACTGACCACTTGATCCAGGAATCATACTCTTAAGTATTTACCCAAGTGACATAAAAAATATGTGCACATAAAAAACATGTACTTTAATATTTATAGCAGCTTAATTTATAAGTGTCAAAAATTGAAAGCAACCAAGATGTCCTTTAATAGGTGAATGGATAAATAAACTGTTGTACTTCCATACAATGGAATACTACTCAACAATAAAAGGAAATGAGCTATTAAGACATGAAAAAGACATGGAGGAATCTTCAATGCTTACTGCTTAGTGGAAGAAGCCAGTCTGAAAAAGGCATATATTGTATGATTCCAACTACATTACAATCCAGAAAATGTAACACTACAGAGACAGGTAAAAGATACTGTTGATAAAGGGTTCAGGGGTTTGTCTGGTTACCTAGTGCTGCTCTGACATGAATATATCACAAATGAGATGGCCTTATCGAACAAGTTTATTATCTTACAGTTTGGGAGGCTAGAAGTCTGAGTTCAAAGTGCCAGTCTCTAGGGGCTGTGTGAAAGCCCCTCAACCTTAGGCTTCAGCTCTGCCTCTTGCTCCCGGCCCACTGAAGCTAGCAGCATCTCTTCTTTCAGGCAGCTGCTGGCTGCTGAGGCTAACAAGCCCAAGGTCAACAAATAAAAAGGCATAGTCCCAATGTTACCAAACCACACGGCAGACCATTAATTCAAGTCCATTGAAAGTCCCAAGGTTGGCAGAGCATGGCAGGCTGCTGAACAATGACATGGCTACATGAAGGGTTCAAGCATGCCATACGCTAGAGACCATTCCCAAAGCTGCTTCTTATATATGGGAAGTAGACCACATACCCAAAGCAGCTACTCAGCTGCTCCAATAGATTCCACTATGGAGTTAATTACCAATCTTACCATGGGGAGTAACTACATTCAGCTGCCCAGCCACTCAACCAGGCCCAGCCAAGTTGACACACAAACCACAGGGGGGAGGAGAGAAGGATGAATAGGTGGAGTACAAGATATTTGTAGGGCAGTGAAACTGTTTAGTATGATACTGTGATGGTGGACACATGACATTATGCATTTGTCAAACCCATAGGACTGTAGAGCACAAAAAGTGATCCCAATGTGAACTATGGACTTTAATACTTACGTTTCAATATTGGTTCATCAATTGTAACAAATGGGTCACACTAATGAAAGATGTTGATGGGGAAAATGGGAGCTCTCTGTACTTTCGGCACAATTTTTCTGTAAACCTAAAACTTCTCTAAGAAATAAAATTTATTTTAAAAAATCAATAAGAAAAAACCCAACAACCCAATAAAATAGTCTAGCAAAAAATATAAACAGAGTTCACAAGAAAGGAAATACAAACAGAATATCTACAATTCCAATTCTTACTATTGTTTCTCTTTTTAAAGAGAGATATCTACAAACAAAGTTTTTTAATCTCCATAAGTGAACAACATCATAACATTGTGTCTAAAATTCATTTAAGTAGAGGAAAAGATTTATACACAAAAATTTTCATCAGAGAATTAAATAAATAGTTTTTAAACATATGAAAAGATGACCAGCCTTACTGATAAAGAGAAAATGCAAAATAAAACCACCCTAAGATACCATTTTATAACTATTAGAATGGTATAGCTCATTCTTTTTCTTTTTTTAAATTTTATTGTGATTTGGGTGAAAGTCTACAGAGCAAATTCATTTTCCATACAGCAGTTCATACACATTTTGTTTCATGACATTGACTGCAATTCCCCACAATACAACAGCTCTCTTCCCACTTTCTCCTTGTAGTGACCTCTTCCCTGTGTCCTTCCCTCCATACACTCCTGCCTCCCACCCCCAGCTGTCTCCCTGTGCAAACACTGCCCTTCTGTTCTCCCATGATTGATAGCTCCAAGGAGTGTGTCTACCTGATGTAAATGTTCACCCCATATGCCTGTCTATTGTTTGGCTGGAGACCACAGGAGTGAGTTCAGTTCCAGATCTAAAGAGTAACTAGGGACTATAGTCTCGGGAGTCTCACCAGGCTCTATCAGACTAGTAAACCTGTTTTTTTTTTTTTTCAAATGATTTTGAGTTTTGTTCCACATTATTCTTCCACTCTATCCAGGATCTCCTGCATTGATTCCTTTCTGAGTAGTTGACAGTGGTAGCTGGGCACCATCTAGTTCTTCTGGTCTCATGGTCATATAGGCTGTAGCTCATTCTTTTGATAAGTATTTGGAAGAACTTTCATGTATTGTTGGTAGGAATGTAAATTAGCACAGTCTCTGTGCTGGGTAATTTACAAATATCTATCAAAATTTGAAAAGTGCACAATACCTATCTAGCAATTTAACTTATAAGGGGGGATGGTGAATGTAGGATGGACTGTAATGACAAAAGTTGAGAGCAACCTAAACACCCATCAATAAGAAATCAAGGAAATAACTCCTCAATTAATTTCCACCAGCCCCAGGTAAGCACGAATGAACTTTTATCTCTATACATTTGCCTATTTGAGATATTTCACATAAGTGGGATCACACAATATTTCTCCATGTGACTTTGACTTATTGCACTCATTATACATTGTAGCATTTATCAGGACTCCTTTTCTCTTTATGGTTGAATAATACTCCTTTGTGTGTATGTATGTATTAGGAGCTCTGGTGACGTGGTACCTAAGGCACTTGACTGCTAACCAGAAGGCTGGTGGTTCAAACCCAACAGCCACTCCTGGGAAGGAAGACCAAGCAATCTACTTCCATACAGATACTGCCTCGGAAACCCAAGGAGGGATTGCTATGTGTTGGAACTGACTCGACGGTATCAGGACTCCATTTCTCTTTAAGGTTGAATAATATTCCCTCATATATGTGTATGTATTACATCTTGGTTAGCCTTCTGGCTATTGTGAATAATGCTACAATGAACATTGGTGTATAATATCTATTTGGGTCCCTATTTTAAATTCTTTTGAGTATATACTGAGGAGTGGAATTGCTGGGTCTTCTGGTGATTCCATGTTTAATTTTCTGAGGAACTGCCAAACTGTTTTCTACCCAGCTGCACCATTTTACATTCCCATCAGCAATGGATGATGGTTCCAATTTTTCCACATGCTCATCATTATTATTTTCTGACTTTTTTTTTTTTTAATAGTAGCCATTCTGTTGGATAAGAAATGGTATTTCATGTGGTTTTGATTTGCATCCTCTAATGACTAATGATGTTGAGCCTACAAAATTGGCTCTCTCCATATTAACAGCTAGTAACTCCCCCTCACTTCAATACAACATGGGTCACCCAGCCCAGAAATGTGCTCCACCTCCCCTCTTGGCCACCAGGTAGGTATATAACTAGGTTTAAGTTGTAAAATAACTTAGCTGACGTCATGCTATGCCTTATAAAGGAGGGAGAGCTTAAGTCCCACAAAGAACTGTAAGACCCAGCCCAGGGTTATATGTGTAGGGCTGGATTCTTAGGATGCTTAATCAAGGGGCTCAGAATGTAAGTGTGAATAAAAAACTAAAAAAAACAAATTCATTGCTGTCAAGTCATTTCAACTCTTAGTGACCCCTCCTTGTGTTTCCGAGGCAGTATCACTACAGAAGTAGATTGCCCAATCTTCCTTCTGAGGAGTGGCTGGTGGGTTTGAACCACCAACCCTTCTGGTTAGCAGTCAAATGCCTTAGGCACTATGCCACCAGAGCTCCCAAGTTTGAATAAGGGAGAGAAGGTTGGGCAATCTACTTCTGTAGTGATACTGCCTTGTAAACCCAAGGAGGGGTCACTATGAGTCAGATCTGACTTGATGGCAGTGAGCTTGGTTTTTGTTTTTTTTTTGGTTTTCAGATATACAAGAATTAACCCAGCAGCAAGGACCCCAGAAGTAATCTACTAGGATGGTGTGGTAGGTTGAATGGTGTCCCCTTGAAAAGATCTGTCCACATCCTAATCCTTGGAACTTATGAATATGACCTTACTGGGAGAAAGATCTTGAAGATATGATTAAGTTGTTGTTTTGTGCCATTGAGTCAGCCCCCGACTCATAGTGACCCCTCCTTGGGTTTCCAAGGTGGTATCACTACAGAAGTAGATTGCCCAACCTTCCTTCCAAGGAGTGGCTGGTGTGTGGGAACCACCAGCCTTCTGGTTAGCAGTTAAGTGCCTTAGGCACTATGCTACCAGAGCTCCTATGATTAAGTTAAGGATCTCAAAATGAGAACATCCTGGATTATGTAGGTGGGCCCTAAATCCAATGACAAGTGTCCATATAAGAGATACAAAGAGGAGATATACACAGAAAAGAGGAAGATCATGTGAAGGTGAAGGCATTGATTGGAATGATGTAGGCACAAGCCAAGGAATGCTTCAGACTACCAAAAGGGGAAACAGGCAAATAAAGATTCTGCCCTTGAGCCTCTGGCAGGAGCATGGTCTTGCAGACACCCTGATTTCAAACTGCTAGCCTCCAGAACTGTGAGAGTATAAATTTCTGGTTAAAGCTACCCAGTTTGTGGTAATTTGCTGTGGCAGCCCTAGGAATCTAACACAGAAGGCTTCCAGAACCATGAAAAAAAAAAAAAAAGGTGTTGGGGGATGCCATGCTAAGTAATAGCAAAATGCCAGAACTGCTATATGAGTGAATAGGCTATGAAGACCAGGAAGGTTACCAAATACTTATATTTTGGGGAAGGCCCAGAGAAACACTGTTTGCCACGGCCTCACTAAGCAGTCCACAGATGGCTCTTCTCCATGGGCCAGGGCAGATAGCACGAAAGGTTTTCACAGAATAAGACCCACTGATAGCAAGAGGATGAGAGGTTGCTGAAATGATAAGACATGGAAGTCTGCACGGAGCCCTCAGCAGCTAAGGGATGGAATGATCATAACTGGTGTTGTAATCAAGGAAGCCTGACCACAGAGGGTTATGGAAATAGTTAATAAAAGGCAATACCATTATGGGCAAAATAGATGAGCAGACAACAAGGCATTACTCGTACTATCAGAAGAAATCGAGCATGGATAATCAGGAGGCTGAGGGTGGGTACCCCAGTAAAGTCAGATCACTTGTCCATTTCCATTTGTGAGCCAGTTTTTAAACCCTGAACCCACTGACTGGGAGGAAGGCCAGGCCTCCAAGAAGAAGGACCCTGTACCACCACAGACACTGTACATGATAACAATTCTGATTCCTTCCACAAAGGGCTCAGGTTAAGTGTTCACCAAGGAAAGGGGAATACTCACATATTTGTGGAACTACAGACAGATCAGGACTGACACTGGTGTATCACTGAAGCATCATCATGGCCCCTCACTCTGTTAGTGTGGGGTGTGTGTCCTGCTCATGGTTGGGTGGCTCACAGCAGGATTAATAGGTCTGCAGACCCAGCCAGTGGTCATTTCCCCTGACCCCCAAAGTATATTTGGTGTAGATATACTCAGAAGTTGGTACAGCCTTCACATTGGGTCTTTGGCCTGTGGGATTGGAATTTGCCCCATCCACCTAGCCAAGATGGTAAAAAATATTGTGTAAGTGTGTGTTTATATGTGTGTCACAGTTCCTGGGTGGTACAAACGGTAACACATCTGATTGCTAACTGAAAGCCTGGATGTTCAAGTCCTCCCAGAGGCACCTTGGAAGAAAGACCTGGTGATCTGTTTCTGAAAAATCAGCCATTGCAAACTCTGTGGTGCAGAGTTGTACTCTGATACACATGGGGTCACTCTGTATCAGAATTGACATGATGGCAATTGGTTTACTGGTTTTACGTGTGCATGTGTGTGTGTGCACATGCATGTCATCCTGGGCATAAGGAGAGGATGGAGGGAAGGGGGAAAGGAAGTAATGGCATATATAAGGGAGAGATAGGGGAGATGGCCAAAATTTGTGCCATTCATAAGGATCTACAAGATGCATTATATATCTATTTAACAACAGCCTGGCTTGTGAAGAATCCAGGAGGCAGTGTTCTGGGGGAACATGGTAGACTATTGTAACTCAACCAAGTTGTTGTTGTTATATGCCATCAAGTCGGACCCGACTCATAGCGACCCCTCCTTGGGTTTCCGAGGTGGTATCACTACAGAAGTAGATTGCCCAACCTTCCTTCTGAGGAGTGGCTGGTGGGTTTGAACCGCCAGGCTTCTGGTTAGCAGTCAAGTGCCTTAGGCACTATGCTACCAGAGCTCTAGTGCTATATCAAACAATATTCTTTTGTGATCCACAAGGTTTTCAATGGCTAATTTCCAGAAGTAGATCCTAGAACTTTCTTCCTCGCCTGTCTCAGTTTGGAAGCTCTGCTGAAATCTGTCACCATAAGTGACACCACTGGCATCTGAAACACCAGTGGCAGAGCTTCCAGCATTGTTAGAACATACAAACCACCATGGTAAGACAAACTGACAGAAGAGTACTGGAACAAAAAGAGGAAAAGTAGGGCCATTAAATTTAAATCATTGTAATTCACAGAAAAACCTGCAGATGGTGCAATTTTATTGTTTTTCTCTGCATTTTTCAGTTACTGCCCAACCACTGTGGATTATATGAGTGTCATAAACCCACCCAAGAAAGGTTGCAGTCACTGATTCCTAAAACATTTGGAGTTGATTTTGTTCTAATACTGTCTGATATGCAAACTTTGTAGGGGAAAAAAAGTTTCTGTCTATTCGCTAGAAGCGTTGGTAGCACACTGGTTAAATACTTGGCTGCTAACTGAAAGGCTGGTAGTTGGAACCCATCCAGGGATCTGCTCATGTAAAGAGTAACCAAACCAGACCCATTGCCATCCAGTCGATTCTGACTCATTGCGACCCTATAGGTCAGAGTAGAACCAACTGTCCCATAGGTTTACCAAGGCTGTAAATCATTATGGAAACTGACTGCCACATTTTTCTCCTGCAGAGTGGCTGGTGGATTCAAACCACCAACCTTTGGGTTAGCAGCCAAATGCTTTAACCACTGCACCATCGGGGCTTTTTCAGGGACTCTAGGTAAAGATAAATTGGAAAAACCCTGATTTCGGTATTTGCTGGTTTTCATGTTGTAAATACTCCAACCAGTGCCGATCTCAAGCCACCAATGTGAAGTCACTGGACACAAAGTTGGGAAGATCGGCACACAGTGGGGTCCTCTGGAGTCAGTGAGAGCCCCAGCCCACCATTGCAGAACGTGTTTTAAAAGTTAGCAGCCCTGGACAAATACTGTAGTCCCTTTCTTTTCAAATGTGTATCTGAATCCCCTTTTAGATGTATATTTGATCATGTTTGCAGGTAGTGCCCTTCCCTTCTTTCAAAATGTACACTCTAAATTTGTTTACTTCTGAAAACAAGGGACCTCCATCCTCTGTGGATCCCAAAACAATTTCTGGAAAGGTGGGGATGAGCAACTTGATCTTGGGTTAATACATGTAAAAATAAAGAGAATCTGAAAAAATCATGTGTTGAAAACTGTGTGTGAAGTAATATATATTTGCCTCAGTTCTTCCTGCTGACAGATTTTTTAGTTAACAGCAAAAGCTATTTTAAAAAAAAAATCCCAGACTATGGTCATAGTTCCACAATGGGATTCAATAAGTTAATACATGTGAAGTACTTAGAAAAATGCTTAGCTCATAGAAAGTGTTTAATAAAATAGTTAGCTGTTCTTAAATCTTTGTACACCTGAAAGCACATTTCTATAGGAAAAATTCTTAGAAATAGACTTACTGGGCAAACAGTATAAACAGTTAATATTTTGGTAGATATTCCCAAACGTCACCACTTGTCCATCAGTTTGTTACACTGTAGTGGTTTGCATGTTGCTATGATGCTGGAGGCTATGCCACCAATATTTCAGATACCAGCAGGATCACCCATGGTGGTGGACAGGTTTCAGTAGAGCTTCTAGAGGGAGACAAACTAGGAAGAAAAGCCTGGTAAATTACTTCCAAAATTAGCTAATGAAAACTTTATGGAGCACAACCGAACATTGTGTGATTTGCTTGCTTTGGACAAATCATCAGGAAGGATTGGTTGCTGGAGAGGGACAGAGTGTTTGAACAGGTCAAGGGCCAGCAAGGATGCGGGAGATCCTTAGTGAGATGAGTGGGCACAGTAGCTTCAATGATGGATTTGATGGACTCAACCATGCCAGCAATTGTAAGGATGACACAGGACCGGTCAATGTTTCATTCTCTTGTATGTGGGTCGCCAAGAGTCAGACTTGACTTGAAGGCAGCTCACAGTAACAACATTGCCAAACTGCTCCAAAAAGTTACAATAATTTGCAATACCACCAACAGTACGTGAGTACTCTTTCCCCCATAATCAAAGCCAACACAGATACCATAAAATTGTCTAATCTTTCTCAGTCTCATGTGCATTACATTTACTTTAATACAATTTCGCTTTGCTTTTTCCTAACTCCAGTGAACTTGATGATTTTTCCATGTTTATATGTTTATTAACATTTATATTTCTTCAGTAATCTCCCATTTATTTGCTTCAATTTTCTACTAATTTGACTTTTTGAAAGTGATTTGTATGAATTTTTTAACATTGTGGATATTAAGCTTTTGTCTGTTGCATAAAAAAACAAAAAAATATCTTCTCTGTCACTCAAACTCAAACTCACTGCCAGCGAGATTTTGACTCATAGTGACATCCATTGGGGTCTAAGGCTGTAAATCTTTACAGAAGCACACTACCTAAATTTTCTTCCACAGAGTGGCTGGTAGATTGGTAGAACCAATCTTCTGGTTAGCAGCCAAATGCCTTAACCACCAATCTACCAGCACTCCTTTATCTGTCACTGTTGTTATTAGGTGCCATTGAGTTGGCTCCAACTCCTTTTTTTTTTTTTTTTTTAATTGTGTTTTAGGTGCAAGTTTACAGAGCATGTTTCACATTCAACATTACATGTACATTTAGTTTCACTCCCCATTTATTATCCCCAACCCTAACCCAGTCTCCTCCTCTCCCTGCCCAGTAACTACCACTCCCCATCAGCCCCCTCATAGTTGTGCACTCCTGTGTGTCCTGCATTTCCTCCATGCGAATGTTGCCCCTCTGGTGCCCTGTGGTTGATTGCTCCAAGTATGTGGGTGTGTCACCCTGCGTTGAGTGGTCTGTGTGTACATTTTGTTTACTATTGGGCTGAGAGCCAGCCCCTGGGAGTGAGTTTTATTCCAGGCCCAGAATGTATACCAGGGCCATAGTATTGGGGATCTCACGAGACCCCCATCTGACCAGTAATTCTGGTCATTATTTTTTGGATTTTGTTCCATTTTTCTTTCCATTCTATCCAGGATCTCCAGATTTGATCCTTTTTTTTTTTTTTAATTTTACAAAATGCAAGGGTTTTTTTGGGTGAGCATATTTTTAACAAAGGAATGACTAAACATTGGGGTGTTACAAAGAAAGACAACTGAGGGGAAGGAGTTGAATGAGGGGGCCCCAATATAAGTTCTACTTGTTTGATAATTCTCAAATTTATGATTTTGTAAAAGAGTTGTCCTTGAAACTATTCTAGAAAAAAAAAAAAAAAAAAAGCCGAAACACCCCATTCAGTTCTTAAAATGAGATTGTTGTTGTTATGTGCCATCGAGTCGGACCCAACTCTTAGCGACCCCTCTTTGGGTTCCTGAGGCAGTATCACTATGGAAGTAGATTGTCCAACCTTCCTTCCGAGGAGTGGCTGGTGGGTTCGAACTGCCAGCCTTCTGGTTAGCAGTCAAGTGCCTTAGGTACTATGCTACCAGAGCTCCTAAAATGAGATTAAGAGGATTTATTCAGAAAGATAAAATACTCTTGAGTACAGGGAGACCAGTCCACATAAATGAGAACTAATGACTCTAACTAAAGAACTTCAAAGACAGATGTCGTCAAAGGAACAAAGAAATCATAATGCAGTTGTTTGATTGTTAGTGTTTAGTTGAGATCACAAGGAGGATGGGTTAGGGATGGGTAATGGCATTGTATTCAGTAAGTGAGTATAGAGGCTTATAGGGACTGATATCAGGAACAAATTACAGAGGTTTTCAATAATAGTCACACTTCCTTGGGGTGGGATCATAAAACATCACTGGTGGATGTTTAAACAGCTTTAGCCACACATCTCAGGATTTTGTGAAAACCTGTCTTGGTACCAGGACCTCATTTCCCAAAATTACTTATTAAACAAAAGCCTTTCAAGGGTCTAGGAAGCTTTAGAAAATGATGGCTCCAAAACCTTTTCAAACAATTCTTTTTATTATACCTTTGTCATGAAGAAATATTTCTCAGATCCACTTTATACAAAAGACAGCTGTGACAAGATTCCCTTTCTTAGAGTGTATTTCTTTTACATCCTGCTTCACTACAGAGAGAAATTACTTCTTAGTTTTTATGGTTTCTACCAGCTAACATGCCCAAATAACAGAAGCTTGTGAATGATTTGTCTTGACTGCAGCTAAGGAAATATAAAGGCAGGCAAGTAAAACACTGTTGTAATTCAGCAAAAATCAAGTAGAATTCAATCTTTTTTTTTTTTTTTTTAAATCAAAAAGGCTTTATGAATTTCTCCTTTAAAAAACAGATTAGACATTGAGGAGGGAGTGAATAGTTGGTTCGGGACCATAGTTGCAGGGGACATCAAGCTCACTTGGTATAACGTACTACACAAAACATTATTCCACATCCTACTTTGGCGAGTAGCAACTGGAATCTTAAAAGGTTGCAAGTGGCCATCTAGATGCAACAATGGGTCTCTCCTTGTCCAGAGCAAAGAAGAATGAAGAAAACCAAAGATACATAGAGACAATTAGTCCAAGTAACTGGTGCACCATGCGATCCTCAACCTATACAACTATGAAACCAGAAGAACTAGATGGTGCCCGGCTACCGCTGTCAACCATGTGGAGGGGAATTGGTGTAGGAGATCATGGATAAAGTGGGAAAACAATGTGGAACAAAACTCAAAATAACAATAATAATTTAAAAAAAGCCAAGGTTTGCTAGTCTGATAGAACCTGGTGAGACCCCTGAGACTATGACCCCTAGTTACCCTTCAGGTCTACAACTGAACTCATTCTTGTGGCTTCCAGACAAACAATAGACAGGCATATAGGATGAACATTTACCTCAGGTAGACACATTCCTTGGAGTGATCACTCATGGGAGAATAGAAGGGCAATTTTTCTACAGGAAGATAGCTGGGAGGGGAGGACACAGGAAAGAGGTAAGTACAGGGAGGAAGTGGAAAGAGAGCTGTTACACTGGGGGGAATTGCAGTCAATGTTATTAAACAAATTGTGTATGAACTGCTGTATAGAAAAGGAATTTGCTTTGTAAACTTTCACCCAAATCACAATAAAATTTAAAAAAAAAAAAAATAGGAAATAGATTTGATTTCTAAAGGTTGATGTGGGTGATACAGATAGGACATGTATATGAGCATATAAACCATATTTTGCTTTTCATAAAGGTAAGAGAATCAGGGAAAAGCAAAGCTACGCTGGCTTTCCATAAATCCTTCAGACTCTTAATTGAATTCTTCCATGTCTTGAAAATAAAATTCAATCAGTCACTGTTCCCCTTTTCACACTGTTGGTAAAATATTGAAAAAACATAGGTATCATTAAGAAAATGAAGGTCTTTATAAGCATCAACACTTTGAAATACCACAGGGACAAAATGTTGTTGTTGTTGTTGTTGTTATGTGCCGTTGAATCAGCCCGACTCATAGCAACCCCTCCTTGGGTTTCCGAGGCAGTATCACTATGCAAGTAGATTGCCCAACCTTCCTTCTGAGGAGTGGCTGGTGAGTTTGAACTGCCAGTCTTCTGGTTAGCAGTTAAGTGCCTTAGGCACGATGCTACCAGAGCGCTTCAAGGACAAAATAGTTTTCATGATTTGAAGTTAATTCTATATGTGAAATAAATCAGCTGCTTTAGACATCTATTGCTTAAATCTCAACAAAAGCCTTCTCTTTAGACAAATAAGAGAAGGTAAATATCTAGTTACCTTAAAGTTAAGGTTTTTCAAAAGACACAGAGAAGGAAAAACACCCACATTATTTTCTGAGCCATCTGAAAACTCTGAGCTCCCACACTAGATGGATACTGTTGTTAAAAGTGTAAATTTGCATTTGGTGGAGGATTGTTTGGTGCTTAATTCTGTTTGAATATTTCCTTCTCCTGTATCATATGCAGGCTCTGTCTCTAGACAACCCTGACATCCTCAAGACCTTTTACAATTGACTGGTTTGTTTAAAATGCTCTAAAGTAATCTGCCATAGCCTTTTAAAAAATATTTATTTTTGGCTGGAATATATGTAATCAAACATACATCTATTCACAAATTCTATATAGACAGTTTAGTAACATTGGTTACATATTTCACATTGTGTCATCATTCTCTCTCTACTCATATTGCTTTATCACTGTTAATTTAGGCTCTCTGCCCCTTAAAGTTTTCATCTATGCTTTAGGTTAATGGTTGCCATTTTACACTCATATAGATAAATCTTTGTAAGAGCTCTGTGTACAATGTAAACATTATTAATTGTGCTAAACTATTGCTCAAAGGATGGCATCATGAGATAGATTTGGTCCAAGATATAAAAACTATTTCCATACCTTAGATTTGGGAGATCTCCCAGTCTCAAGAGATCCAGTAAGTCTGTTTCTATATGAATTTGAAGGTCTGTTACACATATTTCCTCCTATTGATTAAGTTCCATGCATATATTAGGTCCTGGATTAAAATTCTCAGTTTCTTGATACATTGCTTCCTGTGCTGATCTTGATTTTATTCTTGTGTTGCTAGATAGCAGTGGGATTCTGTCCTGGAAGATTTGTTTCTTAAGAATAAATAAAATAATACTCAGGTTTGTCATGCATCAGCTTGCTTAGTTTATTGCAAGGTGGTCATGGCAAGGCATTCAAGTAAGACCTCGAGATATTCATTTAGCACTGCAGAATCAGAATTAACAATTACAGTGTTGTTCCAATGGTTACAGTCCAGATATTTAGACTTCAGGCTTTACCTTTAATGAGTGCTCTCAGGAGGAAGGCTTGACCAGCTCTGGAACCCAAGGTTGTAATAGGGGAGGAACCCAAGGAGGGTCATTGTCCAGAGTTCACAAAATCTAATCTCTGAACACTGCCTTTGAGAATGAGACAATAGCTTTTAATTTACATAGGGCTAGGTAAGGACTCAAAAGGGATTCTCCTCAAATCTGACTCCCTGAAGTAAGTGTGATTTATAGCTTTATGGGGTTTGAAAAGGGAAATTATATATATTCATTTACAGTCTAGGAGACCTAATGCATAGGGATTTCTAGTGTGATGCAAGTTCATATGCAACAGTTATACATTGCATGTTCTAAAATGGTAGTCTTAGCATGATAAGTGGGGGAGTTTTCACAGGGGTATGTCACTAGGTCATAGGATAAGGCTGGAGTCTTCTTCCAATGCTCTGTGGGCCAACTTTGGTAGGAACTAGTGTACGCTTGTCCCTTGGTTGCTGGTTTTCAAGAAGAAACAACTTAAAGGAAGTTACTGTGGAAAGTTATTAATTTTAGAAGCTGTGGGGGCATGGGCTGGGTTACAAATCCCCCCTTGAGTTTTACAGTTCTAAATCTTGGGAATGGGGATGACAACTGTTCTGGTTTATTCCTGCTGAACAGGGTCAGCATTAAAGATTAGCATAGAACTGTTGGGCAGCTTGTTGCACCTTAGCATGGGGATCTTCAAGAGGAATGGTTTGGTATCCTTGGGCTAATTGTCATTGTGGACCATAAAAGGGTGTTAACACAAAAAGTTCTGTAGCTGGCAATGTTTTAGAAGTAAACTGAGTGTTTTGGTTACCTAGTGCCTCTCTGACAAGAATATACCACAAATGGGATGGCATTAACAAATAGGAGTTTATTCTCTTACGGTTTGGCAATGTAGAAGTCTAAGTTCAAAGTGCCAGGCTCTAGGGGCTGAGTAAAATCCCTTGACCTTGGGCTTTAGCTCTGCTCTTGCTCCTGAAGCTAGAGGTATCTCTTCACTCAGGCAGCTGCTGGCTGCTGAGGCTGACAAACTCAAGGTCAAGTAAAAAGGCACAGTCCCGATATTACCAAACAACATGGCAGGCCACTAATTCATGGCCAGAAAAAGTTCCAAGATCAGCAGGGCATGGCAGGCCACTGAACAATGACTCAACTACATGCAGAGTTCAAGCGTGCCAAAAAACTGGTGACCTTCCTCAAAGTTGCTTCTTATATACTGGAAGCAGCCCACTCAGCTGCTCCAGTAGATTCCACCATGGAGTTAATTACCAATCTCACCACGGGGAATAATTATATCCAGCTGCTCAGTCACTCAAAAACAGGCCCAGCCAAGTTGACACACAACCTTAACTACTACACTGAGTAATCAGATTTAGTAAACATTGCAAGAATAAGCAAAGTAGAAAGAGGATTAAAATGGGTGTTAGGAGGGGCCATAGCCATTGGAAGCTCAGAAACCATGGGGTAAACCAGGACCACTAATCTGATTTGTTGCCCCCTCAGTACATCCCCTGGGGCCTTGTCCAGTTGGCCATTTTCTCAATAACTTACAAACTCTCCTCTATTTGGCCCGAGATGTTGACCTATACACAGCAGGAGGTGTTTGCTACTGCATAGACACCCACCCCACTTCTCTGCTAAAATGTAGTCAGAACAATCCATTTGTCCATAACTATCCTGGTTAGAGAGTCTAATGACCTTTGCTGTGCTCTGATAGTCCTACCAGTAGCCTGGGCTAAGAGGTGGATGGTATCAGAAAGGTTATGTATAGCTTGTTCTAGAGATCCCTGTCCTGATAGGGTCAAAATTGTAAAAATTGTCTATCCTACCCTAGAATCTTCAATGATGGAGTTAAATCTGGTGCCGGTGATACACCAGTTGGAGCAAGTTGCTACCATCATCCTGAGGGGATCTTTTTTTTTTTCTTCTGGTTTTGTGCATGGTCTGATTATTGTTTGGGACTCGTTAGCTCTGTTAGATTACTAGGGGAGGCTATAACTATGAGGTAAACCAAGTGCTTGAGTGTGCAGCTGCCTTTTTACCTGGGTAAAACTGAGACAGTTACAAGCCCAGGTATAATGAGGTCTTTGAAAGTCCTTTTTGAATAAAAAGGTAAATCCTGTAGGAGCACATAATAGGTAAGGATGGGACTCATTCTTCTTTTTGGAAGATGCTGCCTGTTTGATAAGATCAAAACTCTGGCTGTTATTTCATGGGGTATAGCTGCCGAGATCTGTGGTATTGTTTTTAGATTGCTTTGACAAGGCTGGTGTTCCCTGGTGAGTGGCTAAAATCTAGGCATCTTTGGTGGCTAACTGGAAACAAGTGTGGATTTAGTTTCATTTCTAATATTCTTAAAACAGTAGAATTAAAGGCCGAAGCTTCTACTGTTTTGTAGGGAGTCTCTAGAGTTGGCCTTTTAAAGATTTGGGGCAGGGACATTGGTTTCTTTTAAATTGAATATGTTGATTGACCACAGATCTTAGAGTTCTCATGCTGATTGGGGCCTTGGTTGGCAAACCCAACAGTGTAAATGATTACCTCCTGAGGTTACTGCCTGAGATGGTTGGACTAATAATGTGTTACTCTGGAATTCACTAGATACTGAAAACTATAGTTATGAACCTGCAGGGAAGGAGTAAGAATGAAACGACTAGGGATTTACTGATAGGTTGTTGTTGTTGTTGTTTGCCATCGAGTTGGCCCCGACTCATAGCGACCCCTCCTTGGGTTTCCGAGGCAGTATCACTACGGAAGTAGGATTGCCCAACCTTCCTTCCGAGGAGTGCTGGTGGGTTTGAACTGCCTGCCTTCTGGTTAGCAGTCAAGTGCCTTAGCCACTATGCTACCAGTAAGGTGATTTAAAGCCCCAGGCAATAAGCAAAAGAGACTAAGAAAACGAAAGACTAAAAAGAAATCGTGAAAATAACTTCTAACAATGGGGAACCAGATGTTCAGAATTATTTATCTTGTTTTATCCTTCAACCAAAACTTCAAATCTTGCAAAGATTCACACAGCCAGGTATCCTCAGGCTGGGGACATGTCCGCTGATCTTCTCTTAGTGGTGCCTTTGGTAGGGGATCTGGTGCTGGTTTTACTCTGGTGTATTGGACCCACGGTTTCACTTCTGCTAACTTGAGGGATGAGTGAGTAGTCAGTAAGACTTCATAAGGACCAATCCATCAAGGTTGCAACAGTGCCCTTAGGTGTGACTCTTCCCACCACTTCAGGAGGACTCGATCACCAGGAACAAACTGGTGAAAAGAGTTATCTGTAGGAAAAAATATACAGCTGAAGCATACTGCTTAATAGTAGAAAAAAGGAATGACAATGTTTTAAGATATTTAAGAATAGTGAATTCTTGGGTTAGGTGGGGCCTTTCAGCATTCCCAACCCCTTGAACCACTTTTAAGAAGGGTTTCTCATATAAAATTTCATAAGGGCTCGATTTGAGCCAACTTCAGTGGGCTACTCTTATTCTCAACAAGGCAGTAAGTAAAAGCTCATATCCCAGGTAAATTGATTTCTTGACATAACTTGGCTAAAGTCTTCTTCAGAGTATGGTTCATCATTTCAGTCTTTCCTGTGGACTGAGGCCTCCACAAAGCATGAAGTTTCCATTGGATTCCCAAAGCATTGGATGTTTCTTGGGTTGCTTTAGAAATTAATGCTGTTTTGTTATCACTTTGAATGGAAAAAGTAATCCAAACTGAGGAATTACCTCTTGTGAGGGAGTATGGCTGGGGAAAGCTTCTACAATCCTATGAAGGTATCCACAAACACCAGGAGATATTTAAAATTCCCAGTGCTTTTTGACACCACCTGCCAGTCCACCTGCCAGTCTTCCTCAGGGCCTGTGCCTCAAGGGCTAGTCAAGTAGGTCAGGAACTCTGGGCTCAGGTGAGAGAGGTCCTTATCTTTGGGTTATTCTTGGCACAAACTAAGCACTGCAACACTACATTTTGGATAGTCTGATGCATGCAGGATCCCCAGATAAGCCTTAAGAGCCAATGGTGCATGGCATCTCTTCTATAGTGGGTACTTTCATGGGCAGCTTTAATAAGGGGTGCATTAGATGCCTGATATCAAAATTAGTCTTGTTGAGTCTCATCTCCATCCACTCTCACTCTGTTCAAATCCCCACTCTTGGACTCTTTCTAAATCTTGTGGGGAATACTGTGGCCCTTCCTCTGGCAGATGGAGTTCAGGTATTAAGGCAAAACATGTGGTTGCTCTGGCAGCCTTCTTTGTGATCTGATCAGCTAGATAATTCCCTTTTACTACTTTGGAGTCACCCCTTTGATGTCTGGGGCAGTAGATGACAGCCACTTCTGTCAGCATTTCAACAGCTTCTAATAGAGTCAGTATTCTTCAGCATGTTTGATCCCTTTCTTCCCAGGAAGGAGTACCCTCTCTCCTTCCAAATGCTCCATGACCATGCAATACAGAAAAGGAACACTTGGAATCTACATATAAATTCACTCTCTAGCCTTCACCTACTTGCAGAACTCTGGCAGCGGCAGTAAGTTTGGGTTGGTTTTGGTTGGTGATGATTCTGCTTTTTGCGCTGAAACAAAATGGTCTCCTTCAGGGTCAACATCAGTGTCACCATCACATGCTTGAACTTTCAGATTCCTTGTTCTATGAAACTGCTGTCATCTGTGAATAGTTCTAAATCTGGGTTACTCAGGGGCTGGTCAAGTAGGTCAGGTCGACTAGAACACACTTCCTCACTCACTTGTATGCAGTCATGCTCAGTTTTAGATTCTTCAGTCATGGGCAGTAGAGTGGCTGGGTATAAGGTGGACACACTTTTTTAAAGTCACTGCTGGATTATCCAACAGAATGGCCTGATACTTGCTAAGCTACCCAGTCATTAGCCATAAGCCTCTCTTTTGCTCTAGCAGAGACAGTACTCCATGAGGTATGAAGACAGTGGTAGGCTGGCCCACAGTGAACTTTTCCCCTTCTATTAGTATGTCACAAGTGACAGCCACTGCCTGAAGGCAGATGGGCCAACCCTGGGTGACCGGGTCTAACTACTTTGACAAATGAATAACGGGCCTCTTCCATGGCCCTAAGGTCTGGGCCAGAACTTCCAGGTCTACCCGTCTCTCATGGACAAACAACTTTCTGAGGTCCAAGGCCAAGGCTGACATCAACTTATCTTTTATTTTGCTGAAAGGCTGTCTTGTCCAATCAAGGTGTTCTGAGTTGCTACCCTGAACAACATGGTATAATGGCTTTGCTATTCGCCCCAAATTTGGAATCCATGTTCTGTAAAACCCAGCCATCACAAGGAATCTTCAGAGATATTTTTGGTAGTTGGGGGGACCACTCTCGCACTGGCCTTTTTTCAGCTGGTTAACAATTTCTGTTGCCCCTGAACTCACTGCCATGGAGTCAGATCTGACTCCTGGTGACCCCTCCTTAGGTTTCTGAGGTAGTATCACTATAGAAGTAGATTGCCCAACCTTCCTTCCGAGGAGTGGCTGGTGGGTTTGAACTACCAGCTTTCTGGTTAGCAGTCAAATGCCTTAGGCACTACACCACCAGAACTCCTTGAGAAATGTTAAATCCTAGGTATGTTACACTTGGTAGAGAAATTTGTGGCCCTTTCTGAGACAATTTATAGCCTCTGCTTCCCAAGAAATTTAAGATCTTAATAGTGTCTTGAAAACAGATCTCTTTACTAGGGCTGCCTATCAAAAGATCATCCACATGCTGGCGGATGAGACTGTTTTCAGCTGTAATTCATGGAAATCCTTAGACAGGACTTCTCTGAAGAGAGTTGGGCTGTTTTTGAACCTCTGGAAAAGAATAGTTGCAAAAAATGGTAGGAGGCCACATGTTCCAACCTCCTCTAACCCTACAAGGGGAAGGCAGGATTACCAGCAGTAACCCAAGGCCTATTACTGCAAGGCCAGACATGCTGCCTCCCTCCAGCCCTTTCACCAACCGTTTCTCCCAAAGCACCCACCACCTCTCTCCTGGGTTTGATAATTCGCTGCAGTGGCCACACAGAACTCACAGATTATGAGGTTTATTAGGGAAGCATCAGGCTACAATTCAAGTGCAAGAAAAATGCTCAGTCTCTCTCCCAGCCCACCATCCCTCAGCCAACAGTCTCTCACAGTCTCTTTCCCAGCAGTACTGGTCCCTCAGTGTCTCACTCAGCAATGCGTGTCTCCTGCGTTTCTTTCTCGGCAGCACATGTCTCTTTCCGGAGCACGTGTCTCTTTCAGCAGCACGTCTTCCTCAACCAGCAATCAGAGCCAGTTCTGCTTCCAGGAGGCCTCCTTTTGAGCCCGGCAGGGTGGTCAAACTAGCCAATCATATCATCAGAACTCTAAGCATCTGAGAGAGAGTGGGCACCTCCCAGAACATTGTTTTGTGCCACTCCCAACTGAAATACTCCAGGTGGGCGACTTTAGCAATCAGGATCTCCTTAGTTGCTAATAGCAATTCCCACCCTGGAGTTTACAAAGACTTATGGGTAGAAAAGCCACACTAAGTAATTTACTACACCGCAATAGTCCAGGTAAACTGAGTCTTTGCTCCCATATAAGGGTCTTCCCCCTCAACAACAAAGATCTCTTGTGACTCTTTGGTTAGGGGAATACAATAGAAAGCATCTTTCTGGTTGGGACCAGGTTTGCTGGTCCAATAGAGCCTGGTGGAACCACTGAGACTATGGCCCCTAGCTGCCCTTCAGGTCTGGAATTGAACCCACACCTGTAGTTTCCAGCCAAACAAAGTATAGGCATGTGAGTTAAACATTCATTTACCTCAAGTAGACACACGCCATGGAGAGAACCATCATGGGAGAAGGAAGGGCTGCTTATGCACAGGGAGACAGCTCAGGGGGCAGGAGAGTATGGAGGGATGGACATTGGGAAGTGGTAACTATGGGGAGGAAGTGGGAGGGGAGCTCTTGCATTGTGGTAAACTGTGGTCAATGACATGAGACAAAGTATATGTGAACTGCTGTATGAAAAGTGAATTTGCTCTGTAAATCTTCACCCAAATCACAATTTAAAAAAAAAAGAAAGAAAGCATCTTTCTAGTCCAGTTCTGTGAACCATGCACTGTCTCATGGAAATATAGCAAACAGTGTGTATGGGTTGGATACCACGGGGTGGATGTCTTCAGTAAGTACTGAACAAATTGATACTCACTGGTCCCAGCCTTCTTCACCAGCAAGACTGGAGTGTTTTAAGTGGAAAGGTCTCAATTAGTGGGAGAAGATTAAACTTAGCTTCTCTTTTGATTGGCTACTGTTTGAGATTTGACACGATGTTGTTGGATTTTAAAGTCACCTTAATGGGATGCTAAATGAAATAAGTCAATTACAGAAGGACAAATATTGTATAAGTTCACTAGTGTAAGAAGTCAAGGAAAGGTTTATATGTTACGTGGTGTTTTGCAGATTCTCTGCTATTCTTTAGTGTTAAAGAAGTCAATCACAGACGGATAAACATAGTATAAGTTCACTAGTGTAAAAAGTCAGGGAAGAATTTACATATGGAAGGAAACTTTGTCTATTAGTTGCCAGGGATGGTTGGGGAGGGGAGGTAACACTGCTAGATAGATAGAGACAAGTATTGATTTTGGTGTAGGGAAAGGCAATATACCAAAAGCGAGTGACTAACAGAATAACACTAAGGAAAAGGAAGACAGAGAGAGGTGCACAAGAGGTAGACAACAAAGATAAACACTTTTACATGTACAATACTACATTATCAGTGATAACAAACAATAATTTATGGGTAAATAGATGGATAGACAGGCTGAATGATCAGGTATGTCTAGGCAAAAGGGAATATACCCATGACCATATATAAGGTTGGCAGATAACATTTCTACATACATATTTGTATGTGCTATAAGAATGCTCCTATATATAATAGAACAAACAAGGGACAAAATTATGATAACTTCTTAGCCACAGCCAACCACCCTGAGGGAGCGAGTAGTTGGAACTGTGGGCTTGAGACCATGGCCACAGGGGACATCAAGCTCAACAGGCATACCATACTATACAAAAACATTGTTCCTCATCCTAGTGGACCATGGAAATCACAACCTCTATGAACATGAGACCAAAAGAACTAGATTGTGCCTGGCTACAACTGCCAACCCCCTGGAAAGGGATCAGTGCAGGAGAACCTGGATAGAGTGGGAGAACAATGTGGAACTAAGCTCAAAATCAGAAAAATGACCAAGTTTACTGGTCTGATAGAGCCTGGTGGGATCCCTGAGACTATGGCCGCTAGTTACCCTTCAGGTCTGGAATAGAACTCACTAACTTCCAGCCAAACAATAGACAGGCATATGGTAAACATTTACATTGGGTAGATAAACTCCTTAGAAAGATCAATCATGGGAGAACAGAAGGGCAGTTTTTGCACAGGGAGATAACTCAGGGGGTAGGAATACATAGGAAAGAAGGACGTAGGGAAGAGGTAACTACAAGAAGGAAGTGGAAAAAGAGCTGTTACATTGTGGGGAATTGCAGTCACTATCATAAAACAAAATGTGTATAAATTGTTGTGTGGAAAATGAATTTGCTCTATAAATGTTCCCCCAAATCACAATAAAAAAAAAAGTTACCTTAATGTGGATGGCAGTTGTGGCCATGCTGGGAGGCCCCATAGCCCAAACCTCAGGTTTCATTTGTTGCAGCAGTTCTTCTGGAAGTGTGAGGGCAGCCTTCAATAGCAGAAGTTGCAGCAGAGCTGCTTGCAGAATCCAAGGGTTCACAGTTACCTGCAATTTTCTCTGTCCAAAAGTTACCTGTGCATTTAATTTAGCCAACAGATCTAGATCATAAGTGGACAAAGGCACTCATGCACATATAAAAAACTGTGGGTCAATTGGGTATCTTCAATTTGACAGTCTATGGGCTGTAAGAAGTTTAACTATGGTCAGTCAATTGGCTGTTCTGACACTCTGGCTATTGGCATTTTCTCCTTTGAGAGGGGGATTCTTAAGGTATTGAAAACTAAAAAATTGGCTCCAATGTCCACTAAAAATTCAACCGGCTATCCTCCCACTGTTACTGGAACCTGAGGCTCCTCGTGAGAGATCGAAATTGGCTGGCTGGGCTGCACTGGAGCCCCTGTCATTCCTATCCCCTTCAATCATCTGGGTCACCTGATGCAGGGTTTTAGGTACTATTTCACAGCATGATGGTCTCTGCAGTTTGAACCTGGTGGGTCGTGTGGGGTAGTCCCTTTTCTAGTGTTCCTCTTGTCAGTAGTATGCACACAGCCCAGGTCTCAGTTTGTAATTCAGACCCCTGCCTTTTAGGGATCCTGGTGGACTCTCCTGCATCTCTGAAAGGCCTATCCTCCCTCTTAGTAGGGTCCTTGGTGGGAGGGTTTCCTTCAAGAGTGACCACCAGAAGAGCTGCCTACTGCTTCATCATTTGGTTTTCTTTCTTTTTTTTTGAACCTGGTCTCAGTTATTGAAGGCAATCTCAGCAAGTTGAAAGGTATTCATACCTAAGCCATCCTCAAGTTTTTGGAGCTTTCACCTGATGTCAGGAGCACTCTGTTCAATGACAATCATGCTCACTAATCAAGCATTCTCAGAGTCTTCAGGGTCAATATCAGTAAACTGGAGGTAACCCTTAAACACTCATTCCAAGAAACTAGAAGGATTTTCCTTAACTCCCTTTTGTACTTCTTGGATCTTTTTGAGACTTTTGTATTTGGGAGTTCCTGCTGTAGCCCCACTATTAAACAAATGTGATAATTCTCTAGCATTCTGGCTCCCAGTGGATCATTAGGATCCCACAAAAGTTCAGTCACAGGAATAGCCTGAGCAGCCAGGAGTCTAAGATTATTTTGTGGGTTCTGGTTATGCAGTCAGTCTGCCTCCTGGCAGACCTTCTCTAAAACCATTCTTCTTTCCTCTGGACTGAGGAGAATAATGAGTACCACAAGCCACCTAATTAGGATGATGGGTTGCAAAAGTAGACACAGGGATTCTATGTTCTTTGGGTCATTGTGGTAGTTGAGTTTGTGTGTCAACTTGGCTGGGCTGGTTGACTGGCTGGGCAGCGAGATGTAGTATTCCCTATGATGAGACTGGTAATCATCTCCATGGTGGAATCTACTATGGGCAGCTGAGTAGCTGCCTTAGGGATATGGTCTGCTTCCTGTATATAAGGAGAACTTGGGACATGGTTGCTAGCTTTATGGCTTAGTTGAACCCTGCATGTAGCCATGTCATTGTTCAGCAGCCTGATATGTTCTGCTGACCTTGGGACTTTCACTGGACTTGAATCAATGGCCTGCTGTGTGGTTTGGTAACATCAGGACTGTGCCTTTGCACTTGTCAACCTTGGGCTTGTCAGCCTCAGTAGATAGCAGCTGCCTGAGTGGAGAGATGCCTGTAGCTTCAGTGGGCCAGGAGCAAGAGGTGGAGCTGAAGCCCAAGGTCGAGGGGCTTTCACACAGCCCCTAGAGCCAGGCACTTTGAATTTGGACTTCTAGCCTCCTGAACTGTAAGAGAATAAACTGTTTGTTAAGGCCATTCCATTTGTGGTATATTCTTATCAAAGAGGCACTAGGTAACCAGAACAGTCATCTTGGTAGTCTGGGTTATTGTTCTTCCAGTTTTAGAAATCAGATGTAGAAAACAGGGTGTTGGCCCACAGGAAGTCTCCAGGCTGTCCATTATGATCCAAACCAGATGGCATGTGTTTCAAGGAGTATTGCCCCGTTGGAGTCAGAATGGATCCCTGACCAAATTGGGTACCCCTACGGGTGTGGGCTGGTGAGACCATTCCCGAGGTTAAAGCTTTTGGCTGCTAACCAAAAGGTTGGCAGTTCAAGCCCACCAACAATTCTATGGGAAAAAGATGAGGCAGTCTGCTTCCATAAAAATTTACAGCCTTGGAAACCCTATGGGACAGTTCTACTCTGCCCTATAGTGTGACTATGAGTCAGAATTGACTCGATAACAGGAGGTTTTGTTTTTTGGTTTTGTTTTGAGCTGGAATGAAACAAGTTTAACCATGCTGCAAAGTCTATTAGCAAGTTAAAGTAAACAAAAAACAGGCCACTGAAGCCATAAGCAAGATCAACTTGGGTCAGATATTTTTAGGTTTATGAGTAAGAAAACCCTCTTGAAATAAAAGTAAAGTATCTATTTTTAATAAAAAAAAATTTCCCACACTACGTACTTCACATAATTCTATGTTTCTATTTTTAAATTCAGAGATTCTCTATTTTTAACATCATGTTATAAGTAACATGCATCTGTAACTTAAGAGCATTACAGAAAAAACAATGCCTTTTACATGCTATGCAGCATATGAAGTTTGAGAGCATTACAGAGTCATATGTGCTTTGAGAGCATCACAAAAAGCATACATAATAGATTCTCTCAGGAAGAATTTTTTGATTCTCCTGACCTTCATATCGTTTCTCAAGGGATTTCTTAGTTAACTTTCCCTCTTTGAATTTCAAAGTATGCCAGCAATACACTTCTTTATGATTTCTGTCCCATTATCTTCCTTAACTATTAGGAAGCATTTCTTGAGGTTTAGCTCAGTGGATTCTATTCTCCCAGCTGTGAAAAAAGCTAAAAGGTATAAATCATGGTGGCTGCACTTAAGAGCTTCAATTCTACCTGAAAGATAGAATCTCCTCATAAATATGTAAATACCAGATGAAGTAAGGGAGCTCTGGTAGCATAGTGCCTAAGGCACTTGACTGCTAACCAGAAGGCTGGCGGTTCAAACCCACCAGCCACTCCTCGGAAGGAAGATGGGGCAATCTACTTCCATAGTGATACTGCCTCGGAAACCCAAGGAGGGGTCACTATGAGTCGGGGCCGACTCGACGGCACATAACAACAACAACAAATATATAAAAATATGTATAAATATAAATATAGATATAGATATAGATATAGATATAGATATAGATATAGATATATTAGTGAATATTAGACCCTTATGAGGTATATGAAGGAGCTCTGGTAGCACAGTGCCTAAGGCATCTGACTACTAACCAGAAGGTTGGTGGTTCAAACCCACCAGCCACTCTGTGGAATCAAGACTGGGCACTCTACTTCCGTAAAGATGTACTGCCTTGGAAACCCAATGGTGGTCTCTGTGAGTCAGAATCGACTTGATGGCAGTGGTTTTTTGGTTTATGAGGTATATGATTTACAGATATTTTCTACCATTCTGTGTGGGAGACCACCATTTTTGATGATGGTCTAATAAATAATTTTTTCCCACCTGGATTACGAATAAAAAATTGATTAATTAGACAAGAGTCAGCAGATGGAGCATTGAAACACCAGCTTTATTTATTGATAAATACCCTTCCAGTTATCTGTTTTGTGTAGGGGAAAAAAAAAGACCCCAGATTCACACATGTACTATGGAGAACTTTTTATTAGTCCATAGACAGGCCAAGGACTAAACACCATACCGGATGAGGGAAACCATCAGCATGTACACAGTACAGAAGCTAAATGGAGTCCACTAAATGATAGTCATGGTGTTCATTATATTTGATAGCGTACAAAGGAAATCATCACAAGATTCTGACTGGTGGCAGGTCAATTCATCACTATCACAGGAGGGACTAGAGAAGCCAGGAAAGGACCACAATTGGGATATATACATAATTGAAGAGTAAAAAGGGTTTAAGGGCTTGACCACCTGGCTTTGTGGTGGTCCAGGTATGACTTATGGCTATGTGGCCCTGAGTCATAGCCACATGGTGGCAACAAGACAATACCAGGACCCTAGCCTTTAATTTAAATTAGATAAGGGCACACCCAGGAGCTCTGGCAGTGTAGTGCCTAAGGCACTTGACTGCTTACCAGAAGGCTGGCGGTTCAAATGCACCAGCCACTCCTTGGAAGGAAGGTTGGGCAATCTACTCTGTAGTGATATTGCCCCCTCAGAAACCCAAGGAGGGGTTGCTATGAGTTGGGTCCAACTTGAGGACCCAGCCACTCCTTGGAAGAAGGGCACATAACAACAACAACAACAAGGACACACCCAGGCAAGTTCCCTAGTTTTTTGAGTGAGCATAATCTACTTCCAACCACATACCTCCTGAGAGCAAACTGCCCTTCCCCAGGTTTGTCCCTGACTTGTCTATGCATAGCCACATTCCTAGTTTAATGGTCAGAAAGAAAAACGGTGTCTGAATTTATGTCAGGGCTCAAAATGAAGTTAGGGCTTCCACTGTTGACTGCAGCCTTCCACAACCTAAGTGCTTTAGAATTTAAGCTCTAATACAGATTCTGATTCTGGAGCTATTTTGCAATCCCATCAGTTGTAGATAATTAATAGCAAAGCAAAATAATTCTTTTCTATAGAAAAAGTGGACAGAATTATTATTATTATTATCTATAGACCTGAATATAAATTCTGTATTCTATTTGACTGTTAACCAGAAGGCTGGCAGTTCAAATCCACCAGCCACTCCTTGGAAGGAAGGTTGGGCAATCTATTTCCATAGTGATACCACTTTGGAAACCCAAGGGGTCGCTGTGAGTTGGATTTGACTCGATGGCAGTAAGGTTGAGGTTATTGTAAAAAGTCAAGGAAAGGTTTATATATGGAAGGAAACTGTCTTTGTTGGTTACAGGGATGGGAGAGGACGGGAAGGAACACTGCTACCATAGGTAGAGACAAGTATTGATTTGGGTGAATGGAAGGGCAATATACCAAAAGTGAATTATCAACACAGTGGCATTGAGGAAGAGGAAGACAAAGAGGTATGTGGGAGGTACTGACAACAAAGATGGACCGTTTTGCATTTACAGTACTGCATTGTCAGTGATGGCAAACATTTACCTATGAGTGGATAGATAAGTGGTCAAGCTGAGTGATCAGGTATGTCTAGGCAGGGGGTAGTATGTCCATGACCAAGTATAGGGTTGGCAGATGATGTTTCTACACATGTATTTGTAAGTGCTGTAACAATGTTCAGGTGTATAGTAGAGCTGACCAGGGACAAGGTCGTGGTGGCTTCTTGGCCACACCCAGCTACCTGAAGAGAGCGAGTAGTAGGACCCCTGAGCTCGGGACCATGGTCACAGGGGACAACAAGTTCAATTGGCATAACATACTATATAAAAACATTATGCTACATCCTACTTTGGTGAGTAGCGGCTGGAGTCTTAACAGCTTGTAAGCGGCCATCTAGATGCAACAATGGGTTTCTCCTCATCCAGAGTAAAGAAGAATGAAGAAAAGCCAACGCACATGGAAAAAAGTAGTCCAAGGGACTAGTAGACCCTGTGATCATCAGCCTATATAACTAGGAGACCAGAAAAACAGGTTTGCTCATCTGATAGAGCCTGGTGAGACCCCTGAGACCATGGCCCCTAGTTACTCTCAGGTCTGGAACTGATCTCACTCCTGTGGCTTCCAGCCAAACAATAGACAGGCATATGGGGTGAACATCTACATCAGGTAGATATACTCCTTGGAACGATCAGTCATGGGAGAACAAAGGGGCAGTGTTTGCACAGGGAGATAGCTCAGGGGTGGGAGTGCATGGGAGGGAAGTACACAGGGAAATAAAAAAATAAATAGATTCTGTCCAGTGAAGAGACCAACCACTCTCTTATTGTGAACAAATCATTTTGCCTCTGTTGGCACGATCATTCAAATATTCCTGATATATAAATGTTACCTCTTTTTTTTGAGTCTCCTTTTTATTGATTGTAAAACTGGTTTCTTCCTTGTGTTTGTTAGCTGCTGTTAAATTAGCCCATGACTCATGGTGAACCCATGCACAACAGAAAGAAACACTGCCCAGTACTGCATGATCCCCATGATCAGTTGACTGCCATAGAGTTTCTTCCTTAATGGATGTGGTAGTTCAGGTTGTGTGTCAACTTGGCACGGTCATGGTTTTGAGAGCTTGGCAGCTGGATGCAATTGTTCCCCATGGTGGAATCTGCTGTAGCAGCTAATTAGTTGCCTTCAGTGTGTGGCCTGTTTCCAGTATATATGAGGAAGGTCTCTGGGAGCTCTGGTGGCATAGTGCCTAAGGCATTTGACTGTTAACCAAGAGACTGGCAGTTCAAACCCACCAGCCACTCCTTGGAAGGAGGACTGGGCAATCTACTTCCGGAAAGATTTACTGCCTCACAAATTCAAAGGGGGTTGCTATGAGTCGGAGTCCACGGTTATAGAAGGGGAACAGGAGGAGACATTCCCACTAGTCAGAGGAATTAGATGAAACCAAATTGTTGAGGACCTTAAGTGCCAAATGAAGTTAGTATTTTACCTAAATAAACACCATGGGGTGTTGTTGAAGATTTTTGAGCAGGGTTGTTGCTTGAATAATTTCTTCTAGAAGGATCAGCACAAGGCTGGTCCCCATGAGGTAGAGGTTAAAGATGTCCCAAATGTCCAACTTTTCCAAGCTGCTGTACCACTTCATCATCTCTAACATCAAGTCCTTCTCCCTTCAGGACTCACTCTTCAGTCAAGGTTCTGTATTTCACTGTAAAGTCTCACAGAACTCATGAAACTGCCAAGGAAATGGCTCATGTGGTGGTGAAGGCTAGTAAATCACAAATCCTTTGGTCAGGCATCAGTCGAGGATTCTCCTCACTCACATGGTTGCAGGGGCTGACGAACCCACAGTGGAGGGTCAGACAACTGGCTGCTGTCTCGAGTCCCAAGAACCAATAGGGAAATGAAAAACTAGATGCAGGATCCAAAGCAAGAAAGAGGACTTTGCCAGAGCATTCATATATATACCCTCAAGAAAATTAGGGGTGATGACTTGAGTGACACACTTGGGACTCAAGATACATCCTGCCCTAATCCTGATTCATTGACGCAACAAACAACTCATCCCAAAATGGGACTGTAGCCACAGGCATGTTGTTGTTGTTAGATGCTGTTGAGTTGGTTCCAACTCATAGTGACCCTATGCACAACAGAATGAAACCCTGCCCGGTCATGTGCCATCCTCACAATCCTTGCTATACCTGAGCCCATCATGGCAGCAGTGTGTCAATCCATCTCATTGAAGGTCTTCCCCTTTTTTGCTGACCCTCCAATTTACCAAAAATAATATTCTTCTCCAGGGAATGCCTTGTGATAACATGACCAAAGTAGGTGAGACAGAATCTGGGCACTCTTGCTTCTAAGAATCATTCTGGCTGCACTTCTTCCAGGACAGATTTGTCCATTCTCCTGGCAGACCATGGTACTTTCAGTATTCTTTGTCAACATCACAACTCAAAAGCATCAATTCTTCTTTGGTCTTCCTTATTCATTGTCCAGCTTTCACATGCATATGAGACAACTGAAAATACTATGGTTTGGGTCAGGCACATGTTAGTCTTCAAAGTGACATTTGTGCTCTTCAACACCTTAAAGGGGTCTTTTGCAGCAGATTTGCCCAATACAATATGACATCTGCTTTCTTGACTGCTGCTTCCATGGGTGTTGATTATGGATCCAAGTAATAGTTAATCTTTGACAACTTCAATGTTTTCTCCATTTATCATGATGCTGCTTATTGGTCCAGTTGCGACGATTTTTGTTTTCTTTATGTTGAGATGTAATCCACAACAGCACTTACTGAAGATTAAAGACTACAATCTGCAGTAACCACAGACATAGAGGCTAGGATTTACAATACATCACAAAATGCAGAACTATGGCTAGAAAGGCCATATTAAGCAATTCACTGCCCTGCAGTTGTGATATTTAATTTGCCTACAGAGCATAACCCTCAGAAACCCAAGGAGGGGTCACTATGAGTCAGATCCCTCTCAATGGCAGTGCGTTACATTTTGCATTGTTACAGAGCATAACATGAGCCTTTATTCTGGCAGTTCCCTCCATTTGAAACACTCTTCCCTGGATATTTTCAAGGTTAACAGGCTTCCCTCCTGTGATGGTTAATTTTATGTGCCAGCTTGGCAAGGCTATGGTATTCAGTTGCTCCATAAAATGCTAGTCAATATTCTATTATGAACTAGTTAAAAAACAAAACAAAAAAACCTGTTGTCATTAAGTTAATTCCAACTCTTGGTGAACTCTTGGATTACAAAGTAGAAATGCTCTGTAGGGTTTCCTTGACTGCAATTTTTTTTTTTTTTTTAAGTTTTTGTTTAGATTTGGGGAAAAGTTTAGAGAGCAAATTCCTTTTCCATACAACAGCTCATACAAATTTTGTTTCATGAGATTGACTGCAATTCCCCACAATGTAACAGCTCTCCTCCCACTTCCGCCCTGTAGTTACCTCTTCCCTGTGTCTTTCCCTCCATGTACTCCTGACTCCCACCCCCAGCTATCTCCCTGTGCAAACACTGCCCTACTCTTCTCCCATGATTGATCAATAGCTCCAAGGAGTGTATCTACCTGATGTAGATGTTCACCCCATATGTCTGTCTATTATTTGGCTGGAAACCACAGGAGTGAGATCAGTTCCAGACCTGAGGGTAACTAGGGACCATAGTCTTGGGGGTCTCACCAGGCTCTGTCAGACCAGCAAATCTGGTGGTTTTTTTTTTTTTTTTTTTCATGATTTTGAGTTTTGTTCCACATTATTCTCCCACTCTCTCCAGGATCTCCTGCACCAATCCCCCTCCAAGTGGTTGACAGTGGTAGCTGGGCATCATTTAATTCTTCTGGTCTCATGGTCATATAGACTGAGGATCACATGGTCTACTAGTCCCTTGGACTAACTGTTTCCATGTGTCTTTGCTTTTCTTCATTCTTTTTTGCTCTGGATGAGGGGATACCCATTGTTCCATCTAGATGACCATTGCAAGCTTTTAAGACCCCAATTGCTATTTACCAAAGTAGGATGTAGATCATTGTTTTTGTGTAGCATTTTATGCCAATTGAGCTTGATGTCCCCTGTGACCATGGTCCTGAACCCATAGGTCCAGCTACTCTCTCCCTCATGGTAGCTGGCTGTGGCCAAGAAGCCACCACAACCTTGTCCCTCATCAGCTCTACTACACACCTGGACATTTTTACAGCACATACAAAAATACACATGTAGAAACATCATCTGCGAACCCTATACATGGTCATGGGCACACACACATACCCTGCCTAGACATACCTGATTATTCAGCCTGACTACCCATCTGTGGTAGTTAAAGTTGTATGTCAACTTGGCTGGGCCTGGTTGAGTAGCCGGCTGGGCAGCTGGTGATAGTTATTCCCCATGATGCGACTGGCAATCAACTTCATGGTGGGATCTACCACAAGCAGCTGAGTAGCTGCCTTTGGGATATGGTCTTCTTTCTATATATAAGGAGAAGCCTTGGGGATAATCTCTAGCTTATGGCATGCTTGGACCCTGCATGTAGCTATGTCATTGTTCAGCAGCCTGCTATGCTCTGCCAACCTTGGGACTTACAATGGACTTGAATCAGTCAACTTGGCTGGGCAACGGTTTTGAGTTCTTGGCAGCTGGATACTATTCCCCATGATGAGATTGTAATCACCTTCATTGTGAAATCTGCTGTAAGCAGCTAAATAGTTGAAAGGGAGTTACCTTCAGGGTGTGGCCTTCTTCCAGTATATAAGGAGAAGCTATAAGAAAGGTCTCTAGCTTTTTGGCACATTTTGGATTCTACATTTGGCCAAGTCTTCATCTCCAGTTCCTAGACTTGAACCAGTGGCCTGCCATATTGCCTGTTGATCTTGAGATTGTGCCATTTTACCTGCCAATCTTGGCTTCATCAGCCTCAGCACCTAATAGTTGCATGAGTCAGAAGAAGCCTTCAGCTCCAGTGGGCCTGGAATAAGAGAGAGAGCTGAAGTACAAGGTCAAGAGGACTTTACCCAGCCCCTTGAGCTGGCACTCTGAATTCATACTTCTAGCCGCCTAAACTGCAAAAGAATAAATTCCTGTTTGTTAAAGCCACCCACTTGTGGTATTTCTGTTACCACACTAGAGAACCAAGATACCTTCAAAACTCTCTCTCTCTGTCTCTGGTTCTTTCTCTAGAGAACCCAGACTAAGATACTTTTTAATTTATCTGCTCAAATGCCACCTTCTTACTGAGGCACACCTTGACCAGACTTTCAAAACTGCAACTGCTCCCTCTGTTGGGGTCTCTCACAAGCCCTTTTCACCCTGCTCAAATTTTTCATGTTCTCCATAGTGTTTATCATTTTTTAAAGCATATTATAATATCTTACTTATTATGTGTACCATTTATACTTTCTGTCCTCTCCTCTTCAAAAGTAAATTCCATGGGGACAGCATTCACTTTGTGCCTGGCATATACCAAAAAAAAGCAAACTCACTGCCATTGAGTCAGATCCGACTCCTAGTGACCCCTCCTTGGGTTTCTGAAACAGTATCACTACGGAAGTAGATTTCCCAAGCTTCCTTCCAAGGAATGGCTGGTAGGTGTGAGCTGTCAGCTTTCTGGTTAGCAGTCAAGTGCCTTAGGGACTATGCCACCACAGCTGGCATATAGTAGGTGTTAAATAAATATTGGTTTCATGAATGAAGAGACACACGATGTGTTAGTTTCCTAGGGCTGTCATCACAAAATACCATAAATGGAGTGACTTAAAGCAACATAATTTTATTGTCTCATAGTTCTAGGGGCTATAAGTCCAAATTCAAGGTGTTGATTGAGCCATACTTTGTATGATGATTCTTGGGGAAGATCCTTCCTTGCCTCTTCTAGCTTCTGTGGTTCCTAGCAATCTTTGACATTCTTTGGCTTGTAGATGTATCACTCCTCCATTTTCATATACCCATCTTCCCTCCATATCTGTACCTCTTCTTTTACAAAGATATCAGTCATACTGGATTAGTCATACTCCAGTATGACCTCATGTTAACTGATATCTTCATTAGCTCTACTTCCAAACAAGATCACTTTCACAGGCACTGGAGTGGAGGATGTCAACAGATTTTTTGGGGGGACATAATTCAATTCATAACACATGATAATAAAACAAGTGGGTTTGGAGGAAGACCTTCATTAGGGAAGTGGCAGACAGGAAACGTAGAGCAGGAGACAAATATCAAGTACGTTGATCCTCATTATTCACAGATTCCATATTAGCCAACCTGCTTATTCGCTGAAAATACTCATGATATTTTGGAGATATTCATGCACATGTGCATGTGCACTACAGTGAAAACTTCTCAGCTGAAATCAAGCAGGGCTATTTTTGTATTCTGTAAGTCCATATTCATAAGGACTTTATAGACCATAAATGCTGCAAATACCATGAAAAGACTGAAGTTATGCAGGAAGTGATTGAACTTGATGAGTAACTGGAAAGGGAGTGGGCAGGATGATGGATGACTTCACAGATCTGGTGAACAACATAGTTGAGAGTACCTGGCAACTCTGGAGAGAGAGCTGATTTGAAGAGCAATTGCAGCTTTACTTCTATTTAGCTTCAAAGAGTAGCCCAAACCCCAGTGAAAATGTACTATAGGCACCCTATGTCTTCAACATTTTTTCTAAATATTCCTGCCACTAAATGATAGCTGGCTTTTCCTAAGGGTGTGCTTCCACCACTGCCCTGAGAAGTAAAGACTACTTTTCTTTCTCCCCTATATGGTGATTCTGCAGTGATGCTGGTTTCCCTAGCTGTCCACTGCTATAATGTTCCCAGAACAATACTCCAACCTTCTCATGCAAAATATGTTTTCTTTAAGAATGGTATTCTCAAGCTATGTCATTTTCTATTCATTAAGCCAAATTGTTATGCTTCTGGACCATTCTAGGCATACTCATCCTTGTAGCTGTCATCTATGGAATCATTCTGATGACAGCTCTTTCCCTCTCTTCCCAGTGCTGTCCTCATGATGGAGGAATTAACTTATTTATACTGAATTTATGCCACAACTTAATGTTTCTCCAGCTCTAGTCATTTGCTTATCACCTTCATGATTTTTGCCATATTCATGTATCACCTATATATTGCTTGCTGTTTTCTTTATGTGAGATCAATTTATTTATGTTTAAGGGAAACAAACTGATTGTTAAAGAGAACTTTGCACCCACTAGAAGACCCACTCAATACCCTATCCCTCAGTGTCTTCACCTCTTTTACTCTAACAATCTTAATTCTAACTCTATTGCAACAATTTGATACTTCTGGTGCTAAGCAATGTTGGAGAAACTCACACCAGGGTGCAAATTGATACCAATAAAAATATATGGAGTCCGACAGACTAAATGATGGGGTATGTCTAGGCAAAAAGGAATATACCTATGACCATATATAAGTTTGGCAGATGATATTTCTAATACATATTTGTATGTGCTATAAGAGTGTCCATGTATATAACAGAGCTAATCAACAAAGTTATGATAACTTCTTAGCCACAGCCTAACACCCTGAGGGAATGAGTACTGGCCCCACAGGACATCAAGCTCAACTGGCATAATATACTACACAAAAACATTGTTCTACATCCTACTTTGGTAAGTAGCGACTAGGCTACTTAAAAGCTTGCAAACACTCATCTAAAATCCAACCATTGGTGTCTCCTCATCCAGAGCAAAGAAGAATGAAGAAAACTAAAGACGCATGGAAACACTTAGTCCAAGGGACTGGTGGACCATGCAAAGCCTACATAACCCTAAGACCAGAAGAACTAGATGGTGCCTGACTACCTCTGTCAACCACTCTGAAAGTGATCAAAATTGGAGATCCTGGATAGAGAGGGAGAAAAATGTGGAACAAAACTCTAAACCATAAAAAAGACCAGGCTTACTGGTCTGATAGAGACTGGTGAAACTCCCAAGACTATGGCCCCTAGTCACCTTTAGAGCCTAGAATTGAACTCATTCCTGTTGCTTCCAACCAAAAAATAGACGGGTGTATAAAGTGAACATTTACACCAAGTAGGTACACTCCTTAGAACAATCAACCATGGGAGAACAGAAAGGCAGTGTTGTCGCAAGAGATAACTCAGAGGCAGGAATGCATAGGAAAGGACACAGGGAAAAGACTACCACAGGGAAGAAGTGGGAAAAGAGAGCTGTTACATTATGGGGATTGCAATCAATGTGATGAAAGAAAACGTGTATGAACTGTTGTATGGAAAATTAATTTGCTCTGTAAACTTTTACCCAAATCACAATTGGAAAAAAAAAATTATATATATATATATATATATATATATATAGGAGCTTTGGCAGCCTAGTGCCTAAGGCACTTGACTGCTAACCAGAAGGCTGGCAGTTCAAACCCACCAGCCACTCCTTGGAAGGAAGATGGGGCAATCTACTTCTGTAGTGATACTGCCTCGGAAACCCAAGGAGGGGTCGCTATGAGTGGAGTCCGACTTGATGGCACATAACAACAGCAGCAACATATATATATATTATATATATATATATATATATATATATATAAAGTCAAGGAGTTTTAGTGACATAGTGCCTAAGGCATTTGACTGCTAACCAGAAGGTTGTTGGTTCAAACCCACCAGCCACTCCACAGAAGTAAGACTGAGCAGTCTACTTCAGTAAAGATTTACTGCCTCGGAAACCAAAAGGGGGTTGCTATGAGTCAGAACTGACTCGACGGCAGTGAGTTTGGTTTTTTTTTTTTTTTTAATATATACAGTGAGCCTCAGCTAGAGTCTTGGTGTCACTGAAAAAAAATCCCTTTATCTGATCCTCATCAGCAACCCCTCCCAGTATGGCTAAGACAAAACATCACTGTGCTCCATATGCCTCCTTCTCTGCTGCTGTTCCCATTTCCTTTCCCTCTCACCTCAGTAAACCGACTAAGCCGTAGCCCTTGAGTTGATTTCAACACATAGCAACTCATAGGGCAGTGTTGAACTGCTGTATAGGGTTTCAAGAGCGTAATCTTTATGGAAGCAGTCTGCTACATCATTTTCCTACAGAACAGCTGGTAGGTTCAAACTGCTGACCATTCAGTTAGCAGCTGAATATTTAATCATTGTGCCATCAGTGCTCTCCTACAACACTAGATATCTGAACTCCCTCAACTTTCAGTCACCACCACTGCAAATACTTGATCATGAGTAATAATAGGCAAAAGAAGTATAGAACAACAAATTTAACTCACACTAAAACTTAAATGTGGGAAGAAAAATTTATGCCTGACCCACAGACATGTGACTTGCCAGCCTCCCTGCTTCCACATCTTCATTTTATCCATTATTAATATGGCTATTGTTGTTGTTAGTTGCAGCGAAGTTACCTCTGACTCATGGTGACCCCATGTGCAACAGGATGTAACATGGCTTGGTCCTCCACCATCTTCACGATCATTACTATGTTTGAGTACATTTTTGTAGCCTCTGTGTACTTTGAGTGCCTCTCAGTCTAAGGGGCACACCTGTCAGCACTATGTTGGACAATGTTCTGTGGTGACCCATAGGGTTTCCACTGGCTTTTTGGAAGTAGATTGTCAGGCTTTCCTAGTCTGAAAGCTTTGCTGAAAGGTGTCCATCATGGATGACCCTGCCAGTGTTTGAAATACCTGTGGTATATCTTCCAGCATCACAGTAACATGTAAATCACCACAGTAAAGCAACATTTAGTACTATTCATTTTAAAATTTGGTTTCAACAAATGACATAAGCAGGCTTTTTAAATGATAATCAATCTGTCTTTGACAATACTAGTCTTTAATGTTTTTCTTTCTTCCCCTGACTCCTCCACCCATTTTCAGCTCAGTTCCAAGATGGCTCCTCTGGTCTTCTGGAGAACGGGCTGCAGAGCAGTGAACTGTTTAATATGACACTTCTCGCCGTAGTCCTCCCTTTTGTGATGTATTGTAAATCCTAGCCTCCATGCCTGTTTAAGGTGGGGTGTATCTTGAGTTCTGCCTTGATGGAGGGTATGATGCAAGTCGCCACAGTTAGTTTCCTTGAGGGTATATATGTGAATGTTCTGGCAAAGTTCATTCCTCAGTTGCTCTGGATCCTGCACTTGGTTTGTCATCACCTCACCCCTGGACTTGAGACAGCAACCAGTGTCTGACCTTCCAATTTGGATTCAGCAGCCCCTGCAAGCATATGAGTGAGAAGAATCCTCCAGACCTATGCCTGACCCACAGACGTGGGACTTGCCAGCCTCCCTGCTTCCACCACTATGTGAGCCATTTCCTTGGCAGTGTGTGAGTTCTGTGAGACACTACATTGAAATAATGACCCCTAAGATGGGAAGGGGGAGCTCTGGTAGCATAGTGGCTAAGGCACTTGACTGCTAACCAGAAGGCTGGCGGTTCAAACCCACCAGCCACTCCTCGGAAGGAAGA
>NW_006921599.1:2555746-2566337 GCF_000298275.1 Orycteropus afer afer
TGTAGTGCCTAAGGCATTTGACTGCTAACCAGAAGGCTGGTGGTTCAAACCCACCAGCCACTCCTTGGAAGGAAGGTTGGGCAATCTATTTTCGCAGTGATACCACCTCAGAAATCCAAGGAGGGTTCTCTATGAGTTGGATGCCACTCGACAGCAGTGAGTTTGGTTTTGTTTTTGGTGCATAGGGACCAGTGTTGTGCTGATCCTTCTAAAAGAAATTAATCAAGCACATGCCCTATCCACCAGATGCTAGGTATCTTCTTGGCATTTGTGTGCCCTTTAGGAGCTCTGGTGGCATAGTGCCTAAGGCATTTGTCTGCTAACCAGAAGGCTGACTGTTCAAACCTAACAGCCACTCCATGGAAGGAAGACTGGGCAATCTACTTCTGTAGAGATACTACCTCAGAAACCCAAGGAGCGGTCACTATGAGTCAGAATCGACTGTATGGTAGTGAGTTTGGTTTGGTTTTTATCTGCCTTGAGCGATGTTCCTAGGGACCATCAATCATGTCCTAATTGATATCTCAGATTTCCCTCAGCTCTTGTCAATGCAGACTACTGAGTCTCTTCCACATCTTTCCTCCAGTTACTTGGCCTCTCAGTCTACTCCCAGCCTCCACTAGGAATCCACCCTCTCCACCCCACGTCTAAGCAAACTCATTGGCTATTAACTGAAACTCCATGCAACCTGAGAACAAAGAGTGAGCCAAGGAAGCTACACTTCAACATCTCTCTCTGCTTAGTTAGGCTTTGCAGCTGAATTATCTATGACATGACTGGTGTTATGAAAAGTAGACACCATAGGGTCAAACTTTTAAATTAGTCTCTGCCATTTTATTGCTGATTTGCATAGAGGAAGGAAAAATGGGAGAAGCACATATATGACAGGAATTCCATACCTCATTCTTCTTAGAATCTTGTAGTTACAAATATTCTTTTATTCAGCCTTATGCAGAACTGGCTTAGTAATATGAGTAGGCTTTTATTATAATTGTCTTTGTCAGATGGCTATCTGTTTTCCCAAGAGCTTCCTTCTCCTTTTCTGTGGTTAAGAGTTTCTTGTGGCACAAGAAAGCTGCATGTGTTGTGGGAGTTTCTTTGAGACATAAAGCGATGCAAGGCGCTATCTTATAACAGGAAGGATTTGGCCGGGGATATCATGTGACAGGGATTCCCTGCATGATGAAAATGGTTAATGAGCTCAGCTGCTAACCTAAAGGTTAGAGGTTCAAGTCCATCCAGAGCCATCTCAGGTGAAAGGCCTGGTGATATACTTCTGAAAATTCAGTCATTGGAAACATTGGGGAACACAGTTCTACTCGGACACACAGGGGTCACCATGAGTTGAAATCAACAACAACAAAAAAAATCTTGTCACATGGGTGGGCTGCAGAGACTTCTGGCAGGGGAGGAAGACTGGTAAGGCTAGCCTGTTGCATATCTTACCAGACCTCCAAATGGGGTCAGAGTCAAGAGTGTCTTTGGCTCCTATCTAATGAAACTCCTGTCCTCCAGGACACAGGCCAGAGGGGAAAATTGGACACAGGGCTGTCATGCCTATGTGACTTGCTCATCTTTCTTTTTCTCTCTTCTCTTTCCCTTCATTCTGGAGCCAGGAAAGCAGACTTCCATCTGCATGGTGTTTTCCTCCTTTCTGATTCCAAAGTTACAGCTATCCTTGTCACAAATTGAGGGTAGTCCATCACAGGTGGACTGGTGGAAAGCTTTAAGACCCTAGTCACTACTCACCAAACTAGGTTGTAGAACTTAGCTTTTATTATACATAATGAGATTGTTGTGTTGTTGCTATGTGCCATCCAGTTGGACCCGACTCATAGCGACCCTTCCTTGGGTTTCTGAGGCAGTATCACTACGGAAGTAGATTGCCCAACCTTCTTTCCAAGGAGTGGCTGGTGGGTTTGAACCACCAGCCTTCTGGTTAACAGTCAAGTGCTTTAGGCACTATGCTACCAGAGCTCCCACATAATGGGAAATGAAGGAAATTTGGAAGATCTGTCTCACATAAAACCTGGCTTTCGAGTATATTGTTTTGCTGCAAAATCTTATTTTGCCTATCAGAAGCTAGAAAACATCTAATTCCTCCCCCCACCCCCGCCAATAACAAACGCAAATCTTCTTCCAGGAAAATGAGTACTTTTGTTTTATGAGAGGAAAATCACCTACTTAGAAAGACAAAAAAAAAAAAAAAAAAAACTTTGTAATTTTGTAAACTTCATTTTTACATGAATCCCTGGGTACCACAAACAGTTAAGTGCTTGATTACTAACTGAAAGTTTGTTGATTCGAACCCACCCAGAATTGCCTCTGAAGAAAGGCCTGGCCTGGCCTTGGAAGAAAGGTCACAGCACTGAAAACCCTATAGAGCAGTTCTACTCTGTACACATTGGGTCACTGTGAGTTAGAATCAATTCAATGGCAACTGATTTGGTTTTGCCTGTAAAATGGGCATTAGGTGAAATGATTATTAGATCAACTTGTTTGTTCAGCAAATGATTTTATTTATATATTTATTGTGCTTTGGGTGCAAATTTGCATAGTAAATTTATTTTACACTCAATAGTTCATGCACATCTGATTTCATGGCCCTGATTACCAACCAAAAAACGCAAACTCACTGCTGTCGAGTTAATACGATTCATAGTGACCCCCTCATTCGGTTTCCAGAGGTGATATCTCTGCAGAAGTAGATTGCCCAGTCTTCCTTCTACAGAGTGGCTGGTGGGTTTGAACCACCAGCCTTCTGGTCTGCAGTCAAATGCCTTAGGCACTATGCCACCTGAGCTATGTACCCAAGCATGAAAAACTCTCTTCCCCCCTCCTCCCTGTGACCACCCCCTCCCTGTGTCTTTCTTATCTATGCATTCCTGTCTGTCCAGCTTTCCCTCCATGTGAGTGCTATCCCTCTAGTGTCCCATGGCTGATTGATACAAGGAATGTATCTCCTTGAGTAGGTAGGTGCATCAACCTGGAATAGATGTTCTGTGTGTAGGTCTTTCTACTGTTGGGTGAGAGCCAGTCCACAGAAGTATGTTCATCTGTAGGCCTGAAAGGTAACCTGGGGCCATAGTCTTGGGGGTTCCACCAGTCTCTTTCCGACCAGTAATTCTGGTCATTTTTGTGTTTTCGAATTTTGTTCCACATTTTTCCTCCCACTCTATCCAGGATCTCCAGATTTGATCCCTTTTTGAGCATTTGGTGTTCGTAACCAGGCACTATCTAGTTCTTCTGGTCTCAAAGTCATGGAGGCTAAGGTGCTTGTGGTCCATCTTATCTGTGGACTAAATATTTCCAAATACTTTTGATTTTCTTCACTCTTCTTTGCTCCAAACAAGAGAAGACCAATAGTTGCATCATAGATGTCTGCTCAAAAGCTTTTAAGACCCCAGTCACTACTCACCAAAGTAGATTGTAGAACAAAATTTTTATGAACTATGTGTGCCAATTAAGCATGATGTCCTCCAAGACTATTGTCCTGAGCCCCAAGGCCTGGTGATTCCCTCTCAGAATGTGTTTGGTTGTTTCTGCGAAGTTACTCCAACCCTATCGTCTGTTGCTTCTGTAATGTATGTAGCTAATTTTGTGGCACAAGTGCATATGTAAGATTATCTTCAGCCAGATCTATCCTTGGTCTAGGATGTATTACTGTTCACCTACCCCCACTGCTCTTCTCACCTGTCTGTGCATTAATTGGTAGCCTGGTATTTGGTGTCAGTGATATTGCAGTGTTATGCCTGTGTTTAGTGTTTGCCTCTGTTGACTATATCTTTTGTGTACATCTCAGTGTCTTTCCTTTCCCAAATGTCACCATGCTGTCACAGACTCTTTCCATACTGTTTCTCCTCTCACCCAAATCAACATGTGACCCCCAAATACTCCAAGATTTTCTCTTCCCTTCCTTCCCATCCCCAGTAACCAACAAAGTGAGTTTCCTTCCCTGAATAAACTTTCCTTGACTTTTTACAATAGTGGGGTTGTATAATATTTGTCCTTCTGTGATTGACTTATTTCACTCAGCATAATGTCCTCTAAATTCATCCATGTTGCGAGACGATTCCTGTATTTTTCATTGTTCTTTAATGTTGCATAGTATTCCATTGTGTGAATGTACCATGGCTTGCATATCCAATCATCTGTTGATGGGCATTTAGGTTGTTTCTATCTCTTTGCTAGAGTGAATTGTGCTGCAATGAACATGGGTGTGTATATGTATAGGTTCCATCTGTCAGCTCTTTAGGATATTTTCCTATTAATGGAATTGCTGGATCAAAAGGTATTACCATTTTCAGTTTTTTAAAGAAACACCATACATTTTCCACAATAGGTGTACCATTTTGCGGTCCCACTACGAATGTATGAGAGTCCCTATCTCTCCGCAGCCTCACCAGCATTTGTTATTTTCTGTCTTGTTGAACTTTGCTATTATTGCTGGGGTGAGATGGTATCTCATTGTTGTTTTGATTTGTATCTCTCTAATGGCTAATGAAGGAGCTCTGGTAGCATAGTGCCTAAGGCACTTAACTGCTAACCAGAAGGCTGGCAGTTCAAACCCACCAGCCACTCCTCGGAAGGAAGGTTGGGTAATCTGCTTCTGTAGTGATACTGCCTTGGAAACCCAAGGAGGGGTCGCTGTGAGTTGGATACCACTCAACAGCAGTGGGTGTTTTTTAATGGCTAATGATTGTGAGGATTTCCTCCTGTGTTTGATGGCAGCCTATGTATCTTCTTTAGTGAAGTGTCTGTTAATGTCCCTTGCCCATCTCTGAATTGGATTGTTTGTCTTTTTGGTGTTGAGGTGTTGACGTTTTCTATAAATGGTGGTGGTAAGTCCCTTGTCAGATATATCATAGTTAAATATTTTTTCCCAATCTGTAGGTTCTCTTTTTACCCTTTTGGAGAAGTCTTTGATGCACGTAAGAATTTAATTTTTGAAAGGTCCCAGTCATCTAGTTTCTCTTCTGCTCTTGTGCATTTTGGGTTATGCTTGATAGTCTATTTTTGCCATAAATTAGGGCCCCTAGATTTGCCCCTATTTTATCTTTGATGAGCTTTATAGTTTTGGGTTTTATGTTTAAGTCTTTGATCCAAATGAACTCAGTTCATTTTTGTGTATGGGGTGAGCAAATGGTTTTTAGGGGGATTACCAAAGCCAAATCAAACCCACAAGATGATTCTGACTCTTAGTGACCCTATAAGACAGAGTAGAACTACCCCGTAGGGTTTCCAAGTCTATAAATCTTTAGGAAAAGAGACTGCCACATCTTTCTTCTGTCATGCAGCTGATGGGTTTGAACTGGCAACTTTTTAGTGCTAGCGTGGTGGTGGTGGTGGTGGTTGTGTGCTGTCAAGTCGGACCCAACTCATAGCGACCCCTCCTTGGGTTTCCGAGGCAGTATCACTACGGAAGTAGATTGCCCCGTCTTCCTTCCGAGGAGTGCCTGGTGGGTTTGAACCGCCAGCCTTCTGGTTAGCAGTCAAGTGCCTTAGCCACTACTACCACTTTAATCCCTGTGTCACAAGAGCCTTCTAACTATTCCCCTGCCTTAATCTGGCTACCCTTCAATCCAAACTACAATCCAAACTGTAAATGGTATTGTGTCCAGGGACATCTTTCTAAAATAGCAATTCATCAAGCCTTTCCTCATGCTCTAGTGGTGCAGAGTGTAAGGCATTTGACTGCTAACCAGAAGGTTGGTGGTTCAAACCCACCAGCTTCTCCATGGGAGGAAGATGAGGCAATCTACTTCTGTAAAAATTTACTGCACTGGAAACACAATGGGAGTTGCTATGAGTTAGAATCAACTCAAAGGCAGTGGGATTGGTTTGTTTTGTTTTTTTCTCATGTAAAGGAGTTCTGGTGGTGCAGTGGTTAAGGCATTTGGCTACTAACCAAAAGGTTGGTAGTTCAAACCCACCAGCTATTCTGTGGAAGAAAGATGGGGAAGTCTGGTTCCTTAAAAGATTTACAGACTTGGAAGCCCAATGGGAGTCACTATGAGTCAATCAATTCAATGGCATAAAATTTGGTTTTTGCTTTTCCTCATGTAAAGTTATTCGATAGCTTCCAATATATGAGCATTTCTCCCTTTGCATTTGAATTAGAATCACCTGGGGAACTTTTTAAAATGCAGTTATGTTGTTGTAGTTATTATGTGCCATCAAGTCGGCCCCAACTCATAGTGACCTATCCTTGGCTTTCCAAGGCAGCATCACTATGGAAGTAGATTGCCCAACCTTCCTTCCAAGGAGTGGCTGGTGGGTTTGAACCACCAGCTTTCTAGGTAACAGTCAAGTGCCTTAGGCACTCCACTACCAGAGCTCCTGTTAAAATGCAGATTCCATGGTTTTACTATTGAAGATTCTGATTCTGTCTGTAGTGAGTGCTGTGGCTACCCACCCATCCTGTTCAGTCAGTTTTCCAGAGAAATAGACCCAATAAGACATATGTATAGAAAAAGAGACAGAAATTTATTGCTCATGAAATTGAACAAATTGGTAAATCCAAAATCTGTAGGGCAGGCCAGCAGTCTGGAAACTCAGGAAAGAGTTGATATTACAGTCTTGAAGCCGCGATCTCAAAAATTTTATTTCCTATTCACCCTTTCTCAAGGAGCCTTGGTGGTGCAGTGGCTAAGTGCTCAGCTGCTAACTGATGGGTTCGATCCCACCAGCTGCTCCATGTGAGAAAGATGTGGTAGTCTGCTTCCATAAAGATTATAGCTTTGGAAACCCTATAAGGCAGCTCTACTTCATCCTATAGGATTGCTATGAGTCAGAATAGTCTCAACAGCAACAAGTTTACTCACCTTTTCTTAGGATTTAGTATGTTGTTGTTATGTGCTGTTGAGTTGGACCCGACTCATAGCAACCCCTCCTTGGGTTTCTGAGGTGGTATCACTATGGAAGCAGATTGCCCAACTTTCCATCTGAGGAGTAGCTGATGGGTTTGAACCGCCAGCCTTCTGGTTAGCAGTCAAGTGCCTAAGGCACTACGCTACCAGAGCTCCCAGGATTTACTATAGGCTATCCCAAAAGAAAAGACTAAGTCAATAAAGAACTAACAGAAGTTCCAACATAAGAGAAGTGAAAGGACTTGTCAGGGTGATGATGAAGCAAAATCTCAGGATAACAACTGTGCAGCAAGCTTATAGAATAACTGGTCCATACTAGCGCAAGATGCTTGAGGTCTCTAGAAAGAATGCCTCCAAGAAAAAATTAAATGGTTAGACTCGTTGAGTGCCATTGAGTCGATTTTGACTCATAGTGATCCCATGTGACGGGGTTGAACTGCACCATAGGATTTTATTGGCTGTAATCGTTATGACAGCAGATCACCAAGACTTTTTCTTTTAGAGTTCCTGGGAGGGTTTGAACTGCCAACCTTTCAGTTAGCAGCTGAGCAGTTAATTGTTGTGCCATTAGAGTTTTGTGGTTTTGGTTTTTTTTTTTCCCTAAAGTAGTTGTGTCTAATTGTTTTCTCTTATCCTTGAATGAAATCTCAAATTCCAAGCTTTCCTGGCCGCTCCATATTTATCAAATCTCATTGTATAGGCATTAAGAAGTTCCGTCTACTTACACTTCATTCTTTTATTTTTTTTTTTAATTTTTGCTTTTATTGGGACATGGGCTGGGAAACACCACCATGTGTATACCCACCCCCACCCCAACAATGTCCATTCTAGTCTTCCTGGGGTAGTTTTTTTTTTTTTTTTTTTTAGGATTTGGGTGAAGATTTACAGAGTAAATTCACTTTTCATACAGCAGTTCACATATACTTTGTCTCATGCCATTGACCAAAATTTACAATGCAGCAGCTCCCCTCCCACTTCCTCCCCATAGTTACCTCCTCCCAGTGTCCATCCCTTCATACTCTTCTGCACCCTGAGCTATCTCCCTGTGCATAAGCAGCCCTTCCTTCTCCCATGATTGTTCTCTCCAGGGCGTTTTACACTTCATTCTTAAAGAGTTAATTTCTTATCCAATTTAAAACTTCTCCTTGCCTCACTGCAGACTTGTCTAAGGCTTGGAAGGTGTCTTAGTTATCTAGTACTGCTATAACAAAAATACCACAAGTGGATGGCTTTAACAAACAGAAATCTATGCTGTCATAGTTTAGAAGGCTAGAAGGCTGAATCCAGGGTGCCAGCCTCAGTGGAAGCCTCATTTTTTCTGTCACCTCTAGGGGATGATCTTTGTCTCCTTCAGCATCTGTGGATGGTGTTCTTGGATCTCCATATATCTTGGCACGACAGGTTACAACTCAGGATCACAAATGATTCAGGATACAGTTCTTCGATCAGGGCAACTTCTCAGCCATGCTCATAGACAGGTCTCTCTTTCTGTCTCTCATCCCTCAGTCCCTTGGCCCAGCCAGGCCTGGCCTCTGCCCTGTTTGGACAAGCGTTATAAAGCTCTTTAACTCCATCAATAAGTTCCCAGATGCACCCCACTCTGCCAGCAAGCCTCCTCCTCAAGGCACTCAGCCCTCTCACTCCATGAGTTGACGTACCATCTCCTGCTAGTCTCCTGGTTCTACTGCTGCCAGTTTTGCACCACAATTTCTTGCCATCTTGAGGCATCTTTGGTGTTAATAGCTTTATGTCTATGGGTCTAGGAGGTTCTCAGAGCAGGGACCCCAGGCCAAAGGATGCACTCCACTCCCAGCTCTTCTTTTTTGGTAGTAGTGAGGTGCCCTGATCTCTGCTGGCTTGTTTAATCTCTTTTATATCTCAAAAGAGATTGACTCAGTATACAACCTAATCCTGTAGATTATACAATCTATCCTGCCTTATTAACATTGTAGAGGTTAGGATTTATGATGTATAGCATAATTATACCAGACTACAAGATGGAAGATAATTACACAATACTCATGGCCTAGCCAAGTTGACATATATTTTTGGTGGACACAATTCAGTCTATAACTAAAGACTTCTAGAGGGGAAAGGGAGCAGGGTCAGTCCTTTTAATTACTCTTGGATTGTTCCTTCAATTTCTACAAGGCCTGTGGCTCATGTAGGTGGAGAACAAGGAGAACAAAGAGGACAGAAAAGATCTGGAACTAAAAGAACTGCTTTCTGCTGTCTGGACTGGTGCAGCTCTTATATGGCATCTGGACTTTCAGAATGGCATGTGTACATACATTGGGTCCTTTCCCTATGAAGCACTTTTATGAATTATTTGGAGATCCACTGCTGGGGATCACCTTCTACCCCATTCTTGGCATCTTCTCTAGGACCATTGACCTTCCAACCTTTTCCATTTTCACAGCTACCCTGAGGGAAAGATGGTGCAATGGAGACAAGCTGACATAATCTACTCTCTTGGATCTCAGCCTCCTTAGATGTTTCCCAACTTAATCCTAGTGTTCTCACACCTTCAGAGAGTAGAGCCAAAAATCCTCCCATTCATAATCCTTCCACACCTGCCCTGACCTCTCTACTAGGGCTAAAAGACCCCAAACTCACATATATTCTCTAGAGACCCTTTTATTAAGCTTTAGACAGGACAAAAACAAAATACAGACAATCATCCAGGATAAGGGAAACCATTAGCATGTACATAGTACAGAAAGCCAAATGAAGTCTACTGACTCACAGTCATGGAGCTAATTATATAGATACAAAACAAAAGAAATTATCACAAAATCATGATGGGTGGCAGGTCAGTTCATCACTGTATCAAACAGGACTATAAAAGCAGGTAAAGAACCATGGTTGAGATATGTACACAACTTAATATTAAAAAGGGTTACAGTGAGTTCTGGTAAGATGGCAGAATAGGCAGACAAACTACACAGACACTCTTCAAGAAAGAAAAGGGGAACCAGTTAACACAGATACAGAAGATAATCCTGGAACCCTGAGTTTTGAAAGGAGGAATACAGAAGTAGATTAACTCCAACTAGTAGAGGAAGCTGCATGAAAACACCAAAAAAGGAGACATATGTAGCTGCAGTCTGTCAGCGATCCTGATAGCATGGATAGCTTGGTTATTACTAAGTGGTGTTAGGACTAAGTATTAACCTAAAAATTGGCCCTTCTAGCCAGGGGCTGCATGGAGGACCACACTGGTGGCTGGTGAATAATAGGAGAAGCAGTGAAAAGGGATATGGTCTGAGCCATGGACTTTGGACTGTCTGGAGGGCACAGCCATTTTGAATGTTTACAAGCAGTTCAACCATTTGGGATATTTAAAGTGAAAGCATTCTCTCAGATTCCAAGGACTTAATAGGCTCCACTTGCCAGAGACCACAAAGATATTCCAGACATGAATGACTGGAAAGATGTGCTATTCCCCTTGTTACTCTTATACCCCATACCCTCTTGGTGAATGGAGGTGTGGCCATCCCCCACTTCCTCCCACCTTCTGGGCTGGCAGGAATTCCATCCCAGTCTGTGTGCTCAGATGGAACCTGGGTGCCCTGCCCAGCCCAGCCCAGATTTTTTTTTCCTGTTTTTAGTTTTTTTTTTTTTTTTAAATTAGGATTTGGGTGAAGATTTACAGAGTAAATTCACTTTTCATACAGCAGTTCACATATACTTTGTCTCATGCCATTGACCAAAATTTACAA
>NW_006921599.1:2574850-2576196 GCF_000298275.1 Orycteropus afer afer
AGCAACAACAGCCAACAACAACTGACCATTAACATACATGATGATATAAACCAGAAACCAACCCAGCTATGGAAGTATCCAAAGTAAATAAGCCTACAAAATTGTAAACAGGGAACCAGAGACACCAACCGACAAATGAGGACAACTACACACCAAAAAGAGGGAAAAAAATCTTTGTCATTACAGAACTTCTAGGTGGTAGGGAAGTCAAGACAACTACAAGATAAAACAGACTGTTCTAAACTTGGGAAGAAAACTATAAATTACAGGATAACTTCAAAGAAAAATGATAAACCTTCACATCAAAATAAAAAAGAGGACTGGCATAAATATTCAGCAAATATTAAAACAATAGCAATGAAGGAAGTGATAACATGATTCATAAACAAAACGAGCTCAGCATAGAAAATTATGTGGAACAAAGAAATTGATACAATAAAAAAGCACATGACAAAAATGATAGCAACAAATTCATATTTGCTGATAATTACGTATCTGGCAAGGGACTTATCTCTGAGATTGATGGAAAACTCCAGTGCCTCAATGCCAAAGGAATGAACAATCCAATTGAAAAATGGGCAGAAGACATGAATAGACACTTCACCAAGGAGGATATTCAGGTGGTCAGCTAATACATGAAAAGATGCTCACAATCATTGGCCATCAGAGAGATGCAAATCAAAACAACATTGACATACCATTTCACCCCAGCACTGATGGCAATGTTCAACAAGACAGAAAATAACAAATGCTGGTGGGGATGTGGAGAGATTGGGACTCTTCATACACTGCTGTGTGACTGTGAAGTGACACAACCACTGTGGAAAGCAATATGGCTATTCCTTAGAAAGTTGGAACTGGAGATACCGTTTGACCCTGCAGTCCTACTGCTTGTTGGGCATGGCCTGAGTTGCCTCCCCTCACCTGAGTCCTTCTGGCTGACCCGTCCATCTGTTCCATTCCTCTTAGCCTTTTCTGTCCTCTCCCTGCCTTCCCATCTTGCTGCCTGTGGTGGGTGGCCTGGGTTCCCTCTCCTCAACTGGGTCCCTGCCACTGACTCCTTGATCTGTTCCAGTCCTCTTTGCCTTTTCTGTCCTCTTCCTGCTTCCCGCCTCGCTGCTTATGGGGCATGGCCTGGGTTCCCTCTCCTCACCTGTGTCCTAGAGAGGTGAGAGCCAGGATAGGAACAGATACATGTATGCTCATGTTCATCACAGCACTATTTACAATAGCAAAAAGATGGAAACAACCTATGTGCCCATCAGCAGAAGAGTGAATGACCAAACTATGGTAATACACATACTGGAATGCTATGCAGCACTAAAGAATAATGTAGAGTCTGCAAA
>NW_006921599.1:2576351-2583786 GCF_000298275.1 Orycteropus afer afer
AAAAAAAAAAAAATGCATTGACCCATGTCACTGTAGTTTTGTGTATTTCACTGTACATAAATTATATTTCAATAAAATGCAATAATAATAAAAGCACAGACATCCTTATTTGTTTTACACAAATCTAGGACTAAAGTCAATTCCCAAATTCCTCCTCTCATCCTTCCCCCAACTGTATCCTATGACAGTTCCAAAAAAAAAAAAAAACCGCATCCTAGTGACAAGATTTACTCTTCAAGTTGTTTGGAAACGATTTCTGATCCTGGGCAAGGCCATGATCGGGTCTTCTTCAAGAAGGAATACAGCTATCACACATACATATGAATTTTCCCAATGGCTTCGTTACAGAGGAAGAATGTGTAAATCACTTTTCATGATGCATTCTCCCCTTCTTGTTCTGTTTTGTGGGAAATGACTTTGAAGCAATTAGAGCCTCCAAGTCCTTTTCCAAACAGGCTATCCAGAAGTCGTGGGTAGAAAGACTCACAAAACAAATGAAAATGTCTGAATCACACAGTTTATTTTTAAACACCACATGCATTGTGGCATTCCCAACCGATTGGGTATAAAACCATTCTGTCCTTCAGGGTTTCATGTTGTTGTTATTGTTGTTGCTATGTGCTGTCGAGTTGGACCCAACTCATAACGACCCTTCCTTGGATTTCCGAGGCGTCTGGTAGCATAGTGGCTAAGGCACTTGACTGCTAACCAGAAGGCTGGCGGTTCAAACCTACCAGCCACTCCTCGGAAGGAAGGTTGGGCAATCCTACTCCGTAGTGATACTGCCTCGGGAACCCAAGGAGGGGTCGCTATGAGTCGGGCCGATTGGACGGCAAATAACAACAACAACAACAACAACACAGAAGTAGATTGCCCAACCTTCATTCTGAGAAGTGGCTGGGGGTTTGAGCTGTCAGCCTTCTGGTTAGCAGTCAAGTGCCTTAGGCATTACGCTACCAGAGCTCCTCCAGGGCTTCATACTCACACAAAATGTTCTGGTCTCTCACCTTCCATTCAGGAGGGTTGAATTGTGGCCTGCCCACCAGTGGTGAGTAAGATGACTTTGTTTCCACTTGACTGCACCTCTTTGTTCTGATGTGGAAAGTTCTGCTCCTCTCCCACCTTTGCTTCAAGGGCTTCCTGTTTTTCCTGTCCATTCTTCTCCTTCTGACTAAGTTGCTATACAACTTACTAGCCTCTTCCTTTCCACTCAGCTCATTTAGGTACTGGGAAAGAAAAAACTGGTTTTGCAAATACATATGTGAGAATATTACCTAATACTTAGGTCTATGGTTTCTTGATTTCTGATTTGGTGAGGGATAGGTGAGAAGTCTCTGCCTTCCCAGCACCATGAGAAAGAAGGGAGACTAGTTATTCAGGAATAATCAGATTCATACCTTGAGTTATAATCCTGTCAGGGACACATTTGCCACCAATTTTGAGAAGGATCTAGTGATAAGGACATAGAAAATGAAATAAGTGAAAAAAAAAATGAAGCAATTATTAACACAGGGAAAATAAAAAAAGTACAAGTGTACTCATATACTACATGGCTCAGCTGTAAACTATGTTTATATAGGGATTATCATGTTCATATTGAACAGCAAATTAAGTAAAAATTGTGATATAATTATATTGGGAGAAAAGGGAGTGATGAAGAGTGTGTGTGTGTGTGTGTGTGTGTGTGTGTGTGGTGGAGGATGGTAAAAGCTTAATCTTCAACTTCCATAACAGGAAGCTAATAGATGATACAAATAACTGAAATGGGAAAAAAACAAGAAGTAGGGTAAGAGTATTATATACAAACATGAGAATGAATAAGAAATGGCTAGTGGAGCTGCCTCTAGGGAGCAGGCATTTAGAGGAAAAAAACACTGCTGTTTCCACTTGTAAAATTTATACTTTCAAAATTATGTACATGGATAATAATTTTAAGAACAACAGCAGAGAATTTTTCTCACAGATGTGAGGGCTTCACATTTGGTTTGATCCCACCCGGGCTCCATTTTTCTGCTACTCTCTCACAAACAGTTAACCATGTAAAATATACAAGGGAAGAGAGGGCTAATATTGGACTCCTTAGTTTTCACATTGTATGTGAAACTAAGGTGCATACCATGTGACCAAAAGCCCCAGAAAAATTGCTGGGTGTGGGTGTGGGTGTGGGTTGCAACATTATATCAAAAACGCCTGACATAGGAAGTTGTATGCTCTTCTGGCGGAATCTGCAGCTCTGTTTCCAGCTGCTGAAGTCAGACGTGAGTATGTTTCTTGGAAGTGAAAGAGTTCTGGGGCTGGAAATGAATAGAAAGGGAGTAGTTGTTGTTTCAGGGCAGGGGAAGGTTGGAAGACATAAAACTGCAAGAAGAGGAATTACTGGAATACCTTAGGTGCTTCAGGACTAATTGGTCACTAGGAATCTCTTTACAGTAGGGGATACATATATTGAATTAAGGACTTGATTCATAATTTGGTAAATTCTAATATCCTATGACCTTTATATGACACTTTTTTTCATTTGCCAATAGTACAAAAAATGCATTTTTTAGGTTAGTAAAGCCTTTTTAAACCCCAAACTTTTATATTTCAATTTATTGATAAAATTTTCTACATTCGTCTACCCTTATTTCTAGCTCTGTATCATAGAAACAGCTTTGGAGATTAGAGTTTGAATCCAGGTTTTAGATCTTACTTGTTGAGGGTCTTGTACTAGAAGCCTCGGCATCTTCTATGTAAAACTGGAATAACAGCATGGATTTCATTGGAAATAAATCAGCAGATACTGGTGATGTGCTTAGCAGTTAACCAGTAGCTGTGAAGTTGATTCTGACTCATAGCAATGCCGTGTGTGTTAGGGTAGACCTCTGATCCATAGAATTTCAGAGGCTGACTTTTTGGAACTAGATTTTCAGGCCTTTCTTCCAAGGTACCTCTGGGTGGATTTGAACATCCAGACTTTAAGTGAGCAGGTGAGTGCACCACCCAGGGAGTCCATTTAACAATTAGTAGGAACTAAGTAAAAGTTAGGAACTCTGGTGGCATAGTGCGTAAGGCATTTGACTGCTAACCAGGTTAGTGGTTCAAACCCACCAGCCACTCCTTGGAAGGAAGATTGGGCAATCTACTTCTGTGGTGATACCGCCTTGGAAATCCAAGGAGTTTGGGTCCTGGACCAAGTGGGCAGGCATAATTCAACCTTTCCTGAGTGACATGAGGTATTAGGGATGAATAAATATTGCAGTTTCTTTTCTTGTCTGTGTGTGGGAAGGCAGAGGTAAGATGCTACAGAAATTGCCTTTGGCTGACTGTAGCCTCACAGTGTTGAATCTGGGTGTAAAAATACGTCAACTGCTGCCCCTTTCTTCCCAAAATGGTTCAGAAAATGCCTATTTTTTGTGTCAATTTCCTAAATGCTTCAAGAAAGACTCTGGGTCCATGTCTCCCATTTAAATGACACAGGCAGTAGGAACAGGGGTGAATTATGCTCAAAGACCCTAAAGGTAGGGCAGACACTAAACTACAAATGGGTTGAGAGTGAGGACCAGAATATCAGCCTCTAGGAAGGCTTTCTAGACTTCCTCTAGAAAATCTGAGTGGAGCTCTGATACCTGTTCTCCCAGTGTAGCGTTATAGCTGTTTCTGACTTTCTGCTTTGGATATTTTTTCCCTTTTTTGTGTCTCTATCTCTGGTGGCGTAGTGCCTAAGGCATTTGACTGCTAACCAGAAGGTTGGCAGTCAAACTCACCAGCCACTCCTCAGAAGGAGGGTGGGGCAATCTACTTCCGTAGTGATACTGCTTCAAAAACCCAAGGAGGGGTCACTATGAGGTGGATTCTACTCGAGGGCAGTGAGTAACTGAGAGATTTCTAATGGTTCCTACCTAGTACAGGTCTCACTGAGCAAAGTTGGAAAGTTAGCTACATGGTTTCCATCTGTTTGCCCTTCCTTCCCCACCCTGAGGTGCTGAGAGAGCACAGTGGAGCGGGGCAAGGGCAAGGGCTTGGAAGCCTCACAGATCTGGTTTGAAACCAAGCTCCCCACTGTGGGAAAATGGAGGCAAAGATCTCTACTTCTCTGGCTATCTTGAGGATGCATGTTCAATGGTCGTATCCTGTAGATTTTCTGGTTGCCATATAACATGAATGATGAATCTATGCTGAGCATTATGTATCCAATTAGTGGTTGACAATAATCCATTATAAGGTGTGTCCCAAGTATGAAATGTGTTACTAAAATATACATGTAAGTTAGAGCCGAGTCAAGGAAGGTTGGGCAATCTACTTCCATAGTGACATTGCCTTGGAAACTCAAGAAGGGGCCGCTATGAGTAGGTCCAATTCCACGGGAGTGAGTTTGGTTTTTGGTTTAAATAATCTCACACTTAACTTGCATTCTGAAGAATTTTGTTTCGAGAGAAAAAGTATGGGTGATGTTACTACACATTGTAGATTTGTTACAGGGGGTTCTGGGACCCTACGTGAGGGGCCTTGCCTTCTGCTGACAAAGCATTGAGCAGGAGAGGCAGAATGTCCACACAGACCAGTTTATTAAGAGAAGGGAAGGAAGGGGCTCCAGCCTAGCCTCCAGTCTCTGCCAGAACAATGGATTTCCTGGGGTTTATAAAGGGTTTTGAGCAGAAAGAAAGGGCTTCATTTCCATTCATGAAATGGAAGAGGATTGGAGCCCTGTTATGAAGCCTTCAGAGTGTCGGTTCCATTCCTGGTAGGTTCTTTAGAGTTGGATGAGACAGGCTTGCCTACAAAAAAATACTCTGTAAAAATATCTTACAAAAAGAAACATTCTATGAAAACACCCTGTAAATAGTAAAAGGGAAAGTAGGGGAAGGTTGTTTGTTCTTTCTTTATTTCCTGTTCCAGGATGTAAGTTACCAGCTAGGCTTGTTTTCACCTCTGCAATTTGGGCTTGCATTTAACCCTTTGGGTTTATGCAGCTTTCCACCTGCCCCAAAAACCGAAAACAAAGTTCACTGCTACTGAGTCAATTCCAACTCATAGCAACCCACATTTTGCTTCCAAGTCTGTAACTCTTTATGGAAGCAGACTGTCTCTTCTTTCTGCTGCAGAGCAGGTGGATTTGGACCAACAACATTTTGCTTAGCAGCCAAATGCCTTTTTTGAACAAATGCAATTAAAACATACTCCTAGAGATTGATCAGTATTTTCTCTCCATAAATTACCTTCTACAAATTTTTGGAACTGAGTTACAGATTTGTTGACATTATAATTTCAGAGAATTTACCTCAGTTACCTACTATGGCTTAATGAGTTTCACAGATTATTTTCTTAGCAGCTGGGTTGGTGTATGAACAAATACCTTCTGTTTTACTGGCAGTATTGCCATGGGCCCAGCTAGATGCAGGAAAAGATAATATACCTACAAGAAGGTTCTATTCTAGTCAAATTGAAAACTGCCTCTATTCTTTTAACCTTACCTTTCTTATAGAGATAGGAGCTCTGGTAGCATAGTGCCTAAGGCATTTGACTGCAGAAGGTTGGCCATTCAAACCCACCAGCCACTCCTTGGAAGGAAGGTTGGGCACTCTGCTTCTGTAGTGACGCTGCCTCGGAAACCCAAGGAGGGGTCGCTATGAGTTGGGTCTGATTCCATGGGACTGAGTTTGGTTTTTGGTTTTCTTATAGAGACAGACAGCTGCCACGGAGTCAACTCTGACTCATGGCACCCTTATATACAACAGAATGGAATGTTGCCTGTTCCTGCATCATCCTCCTAATCACTGACTATTCAAGTCTGTTGTTGAGGCTATTCTGCCAATCCGTCTCACCAATGATGTCCCAGGCCCTTGCTGGCCCTCTGCTTCTCCAAATGATGTTCTACTCCAGCGATTGATCCCTTTTCACAACATCTCCAAAACAAGCAAGGCAATCAATAATTGATCCATAAGGCTTATGATTTATAAGGTTTTCATTGGCTAATTGTCAGAAGTTGATCACCAAGCCTTTCTTCCTGGTCTTGCTTCCTCTGGAAACTCTACTGAAACCTGTCCATGATGGATGACCCTGCTGGTATTTGAAATATTGGTGGCATATCTTCCAGAATCATAGCAACGCACAAGTCCCCACAGTACGACAAACTGATAGATGGGTGGTGGTAACTTTTCTATGGGGCTTTCTCATTACCCTTTGTTTTCAATGATACTCACTGATGCTGAGAAACTGTGGAAAAAAACAGATGAAGAATCTCAAATTTTAATTTGGTTTTAGATTATATACTACAAAGTCCATTAAAAACATTTTCATATATATTTGCTTTGGACTAAACTTTCTTGCCTGCAGCCTGATACTGAGGAAGATTGTTGTTGTTGTTGTTGTTATGTGCCGTTGAGTCGGACCCAACTCATACCAACCCCGCCTTGGGTTTCCAAGGCAGTATCACTACGGAAGTAGATTGCCCCATTTTCCTTCCCAGGAGTGGCTGGTGGGCTTGAACTGCCAGCAGCCAGCCTTCTGGTTAGCAGTCAAGTGCTTTAGCAGAGCTCCCCCTGAGGAAGATAGGGGTAGGAAATTATTTGGTGCAAAACAAATTTACCCAAATAAAAAATTGATAATATGTATGTATTTTTTCTTCAGTCTCTAGTCATTACTGCTCATTTCTGTGAACTAGGGAGTTTTATTACCCCCCTTCCTCCAAAAATGTTGAATTCAGATATTTTGTCTTTTATTTAGAATCTTGGTGAAATGTGGGGCAAATGCTGTGTAACATTTAATGTACTAGTTTAGGCACCTTTGACCATACTTTGATCTTTCTTCTTCGTTTTTTTTTTTAACTTCTAACCTATGTTTATATGTTGTGTCTGCATGTTTAAGCAATTTTTCCATAAGTTTTCATTAAAATCTCCCCAGTTTCTGAGGGAATTTTCTGGTATCCAGGCATTGATAGTTTGAGTGTCTTTCAGAGAGATTTTGTAAAATTTTAAGCATTTTAAATCATTGTGAATGTTTTCTAAATTGTTTTACTTTTTAAACTTCTGAAAGCAATTAACCAAAACAAAATGAAAAAAAAAAACCCAAACTCACTGCTATTGAGTCGATTCTGACTCATAGCAACCCCATTGGTTTCTGAGGCTGTACATCTTTATAGAAGTAGATCACCCCATTTTCCTTCTACAGAGTGCTGGTGGGTTTGAACCACTGATCTTCTGGTTAGCAGCCAAATGCCTTATCCACTACTCACAGAGCTCCTTCTGAATGCAATTACGTCTTTAAAATTAAAAAATGAAAAAAAAAAAAAAAAGGAAAGAAGAAATTTAAACTACCAGAATATTCACTAACGCAGAATAAATTGTACATTAGTGTACTTAGGGGAAAGGTACAATGATGCCTATGATTATTAGAGCACTAAATAACATGAAACGTTCTAGGCAAAGATTTCTTACCTTTTTGTTTTGTTTTGTTC
>NW_006921599.1:2585344-2586599 GCF_000298275.1 Orycteropus afer afer
TTGCCGTCGAGTCGGCCCCGACTCATAGCGACCCCTCCTTGGGTTTCCGAGGCAGTATCACTACGGAAGTAGGAATGCCCAACCTTCCTTCTGAGGATGAATATTATCAGAAAACTAGAAGATAACAGGTGTTAATGAGGATATGGAAATGGAATCTTCATGCATTGCTGGGGGGAGTGTGGAATGGTGCAGCCACTGTGACAAAACAGTTTGGCAGTTCCTCAAAAACTTAAACATAATGTTTTAATAATTGTGCATAAGGTAATCTGAATTAATTCCACCCAGGAGACTTCAAAGTAGGGTCTCAAACAGATATGTGTATCTCAGTGTTTATTGTAGCATTATTCACAATAGCCAAAATGTGGAAACAACCCACCTGTATCCATCAACAGATGAATGAATAAAAAAATATATATCCATATAACGGGATATTATTCAGTGATAAAGAGAAATGAAGTTCTGCTACATGCAGAACATGGATGCTTAAAAATATTGTGCTAAGTCTGGTGGTATAGTGTCTAAGGCATTGGACTGCTAACCAAAAGGCTGGTAGTTCAAACCCACCAGCCACTCCTCTGAAGGAAGGTTGGGCAATCTACTTCCGTAGTGATTCTGCCTCGGAAACACAAGAAGGGAGTCGCTATGAGTCAGATCTAGCTTGATGACAGTGAGTTTAAGTGATATGTCATATACAAAAGGACAAATATTGTATGATGCCATTTATATGAAATATCTAGAATAAGCAAATGCAGAGAGAGAAAGTAAATTAGAAGTTGCCAAAGGCTAGGGAGGGTGAGACTGGGAGTTACTGCTTAAGAATTCCCTTTTGGAGTGATGAAAATGTTTTCAAAATAGGTAGTGGTTGTGTTAGGCTGGGTTCTCTAGAGAAGCAAAACCAGTAAAGCATGTATATACATATAGAGAAAGAGAAATTTATCTTAGGAAAATGGCTCACAAAATTATAGAAGCTGGCAAGTCCCAAGTTCTTGGATCAAACATCAAGCTGAAGGCTTTTCCTGACTCACGCAGCTACAGGGACTGACGAGCTCAAGGTCGGCAGGCAGTATACTGGCAGTTGACTCCAATGAATGATGAATGACTCCAATGAATGAATGATCTCCAGGCTGAATGGTGGCTTGTTTGTTCATGGACAGTTGTAGGCAGCACAACAGAATCTCGATCCACAGAAGAGTGTCTCTTTTCCCAGGATGTCCAGAAATATATTGGAAGCAGGCCACAACCCTAGGGAAACTCC
>NW_006921599.1:2586884-2588023 GCF_000298275.1 Orycteropus afer afer
ATATATATAGGAGCTCTGGTAGCATAGTGCCTAAGGCACTTGACTGCTAACCAGAAGGCTGGCAGTTCAAACCCACCAGCCACTCCTCAGACGGAAGGTTGGGCAATCTACTTCCATAGTGATACTGCCTTGGAAACACAAGGAGGGGTTGCTATGAGTCGGGTCCGACTCAACGGCACATAACAACAACATACATGTATATATATATAATACCACAGTAATATTTAAAAAAAAAAAAAAAAAGTAAGCTTGTAGTGTAATGCCAAGCAGGTGCCAAGAAATATGGAGGCCTCATGAGTGTCTGAGAAGGTCATGCAGCTCATGAGAGTGGGAAGGTGGATTTGAACCAAGGACTTCAGACTCTAAGCCTGGGCCTCTTTCCCCTATATGGCATTGCTTCTCATATGCCTTTCCAGAACAAAAGACAAAGTGAACAGACCCTAAAAGGACTAAGAAGAAAGTGAGAGAAGCTAAAGAAAAAGCAAACTTCCCTGCTGAAAATGGATCCCAAAAGAATACTAGTTGAGTTGATGAAGTTAATAGTTGAAAGGATTAAACCTTCCCATTAGAAGCCAGAAGGGGTAGGTGAATATTTCCAAACACAGAAAAGCACCATGCTCTTGAAGAAACAATTTGTTCCAGTCACAAACAGTGAATAAGGTGATCTGAGTGGATATGTTGTAGTGTTGTTCTTAGGTGCCGTGGAGTCATCTCTGACTCATAGTGACCCCATGCATAGCAGAAGGAAACACTGCCAGGTCCCATGCCAGCTCTGCAATCCCTCCTATACTTCAGCCCATGGCTGCAGCCACTGTGTCAGTCCATCTCATTGAGGGCCTTCCCCTCTTTCATTGACCTTCCACCTTATCAAGCATGACATCCTCCTCCAGGGAATGGTCCCTTCTGACAATATGACCAAAGTAGGTGAGACGAAGTCTGGTCATTCTCGCTTCCAAGGAGCATTCTGGCTGCATTTCCTCCAGGACAGATTTGTTCTTTTAGTAGTCCATGGCATTTTCAGCATTCTTCGCCAGCACCACATCTCAAAAGCATCAATTCTTCTTTGGTCTTCCTTATTCATTGTCCAGCTCTCACATGCATATGAGGTGATTGAAAAATATCATGGCTTGTGTCAGGCA
>NW_006921599.1:2588533-2591964 GCF_000298275.1 Orycteropus afer afer
ATGATCCACACAATCAAATGCTTTTGCATAGTCAATAAAACACAAGTAAACATCTTTCTGGTATTCTTTGCTTTGAGCCAAGATCCATCTGACATCAACAATGATGTTCCTTGTTCCATTTCCTCTTCTGAATCCAGCCTGCACCTCTGGAAGTACTCTGTCAATATATTGTTGCAAACTTTTTTGAATTATCTTCAGTAAGATTTTACTTGTGTGCAATATTAATGATATTGTTTGTTAATTTCCACGTTCTGTGGGATCACCTTTCTTTGGAATGGGTACAAGCACAGATCTCTTCCAGTCAGTTGTCCAGGTAGCTGTCTTCCAAATCTCTTGGCATAACCAAGTGAGTGCCTCCCACGGGGCATCCGTTGGTTGAAACAAACATCTCAACGGATATTCCATCAATACCTGGAGCCTTGTTCTTCGTCAATTCCTTCATTGCAGCTTTGACTTCTTTCTTCAGTACCATTGGTTCTTGATCATATGCCACCTCCTGAAATGGATGAAGATTAACCAGTTCTTTTTGGTCCAGTGATTCTGTGTATTCCTTCCATCTTCTTTTGATGCTTCCTGCATCATTCAATATTTTGCCCATAGAATCTTCCAATACTGCAAATCGAGGCTTAAATTTTTTCTCAGTTCTTTTCCGCTTGAGAAATGCCGAGCGTGTTCTTCCTTTTTGTTTTTCTAACTCCAGGTCTTTTCACATTTCTTTATAGTGATTGGCTTTGTCTACTCAAGCTACTCTTTGAAACCTTTTTGTTCAGCTCTTTTATCTTGTCATTCCTTCCATTTGCTTTAGCCACTCCCCATTCAAGTGCAAGTTTCAGAGTCTCTTCTGACATCCATTTTGGTCTTTTCTTGTCTTTTTAATGACCTCCTGCTTCATGTATGATGTTCTTGATGTCATGCCACAATTCTTCTGGTTTTCAGTCATTGGTGTTCAATGCATCAAATCTATTCTTTAGGTAGTCTCTAAATTCAGGAGGGATATATTTAAGATCATATTTTGGTTCTCGTGGACTTGTTTTAACTGTCTTTAACTTCAAGTTCAACTTTCATATGAGCAGTTGATGATCTGTTCCACAATCAGCTCCTGGCCTGGTTTTGGCTGAAGATATTAAGCTTTTCCGTTGCCTCTTACCACAGATGTAGTCAATCTGATTCCTGTGTATTCCATCTGGTGAAGTTCATGTGTATAGCCACCATTTGTGTTGTTGAGAAAAGGTATTTGCAATGAGTAGGTCGTTGGTCTTGCAAAATCTTATCATGTGATTTCCAACATCATTTCTGTCACTAAGGCCAAATTTTCCAACTACTGGTGATTCTTCTTTGTTTCCAGCTTTTGCATTTCAATCACCAGTGATAATCAACACATCCTGATTCCATGTTCAGTCAATTTCAGACTGCAGATGCTGACAAAAAAAAATCTTCAATGTCCTCATCTTCGGCTTTTGTGGTTGGTGCATAAATTTGAATAGTAGTCTTATTAACTGGTCTTTCTTGTAGGCATATGGATATTATCCTATCACTGACAGCATTGTACTTTAGGACAGATCTTGAAACATCCTTTGTGATGTTGAATGCCACGCCATTCCTCTTCAAACTGTCATTCCGAGCATAGTAGATCATATGGTTGTCAGATTCAAAATGGCCCAACCCAGTCCATTTCAGTTCACTAATGTCTAAGATATCAATCGTTATGTATTTCATTTCATTTTTGATGAGTTTGATGATGATAAGTCTTGGTGATTTTCTTTTGAGGTCTATCCTTTTTGGGGTTCGTTGGACTTCCTGAATTGATATATTCTCATCTTTCATCATATCAGGGAGGTTCTTTTCCAACAAATCTTGGACAATTTTCTCAGTGTTTTTATTATTCTCTTCCTGTTCTGGAATTCCAAGGACATGTAGGTTATTCTTTTTGATGGTATCCCATCAAAACCTTAGGCTTTCTTCATTTTGTTTTGCTCTTTTTTCTGATATTCCCTTTCCAAAGAAGTATTCAGGTGTTTGTCTTCAATCTCATTAATTCTATCTTCCATTGCATCAATTCTACTCCTTTGCCCTTTCAATGTGTTATCTATTTCTGACAATTTAGTATTAATCTTCTGGATTTCTAGCTGTAGATTAGAATTATTTCTAATTTTTCATTTAATTTGTCATTTTGTTCTTGTATTTTCTTCCAAAATTCTTCTAGGGTTTTTTCTGTGTTTTCTTTGGTCTGTCTCTCAATCCTTTGAAGATACCTAAATATAATTCTTTTGAATTCCTTATCAGAGAGTTCCAATGCTGCTTCTTCCTCAGGGATGAGTTCTGGATCTGTATCCTGCTCCCTTGTCTCTACCACTTTATCTTGCTTCTTTGTATGGACTGTGATGATCTGTTGTCTCTGAGACATCATGGCATTATTGTATTTAGATCTCTGTTAACTGTTTGTGAAGAGCAGCCAAGGGTGACTCAGGCTCTTCTTGGTGGTTGTTTATTGTTGGCCTGTTGGTGGAGAAGGAAGTGGTGGCTCTCACTCAGTAAGTGAAGCTGCAGAAGATGTGGGTGTAGTTGTGTCATATGGGGACTGTTGCTGTCTTCCATTCAGTTAGACAAAAATAACAATTGAATAACCATGAAAAAAGTAAAAGCAAATGGACAAAAAATACACCATGTAATCACACTGGAGTAGTAACTAATAAAAGAAAAAAGGGAAAAAGAAGAAAAAGAAAAAAAAAAATCCCTGAAATATCTGGGGAGACGGCAATAAGAGAAACAAAGTAGAGAAAGAGCATAATGAAGAAAAAAGTGGGAAACACGCAAAAAGGAAAACAAGAAACGAGTTTAACCACGAGAAATAAAGAAAAAAAAAATGCAACCAGCAACAGGGAAAAGAAAAAAAGCTGAAAAATAGAATGTGAGAGGGGAAGAATAAAGAATAATAGTAAAAAGGACAAAAGTAATAATAATAATAGTAGTTTTAAAACAGACAAAAACAAACAAACAGAAAAAAGAACCAAAAAACATGGAGGCAGGGCAGAGCAGGGCACCCAGGCTCCATCCGAGCACACAGACCAGGATGGCATTCCTGCCATCCCAGAAACTGGGTGGGAGTGAGGAATGGCTGCACCTCCATTCACCAAGAGGATGTGGGGTATAAGAGTAACAAGGGAATGTCACACCTTTCCAGTCGTCTGGGTCCAGAATGTCCTTGTGGTTACTGGCAAGTGGAGCCTGTTCTTGAGTCCTTGGAAATTGGGAGAATGCTGTCACTTTAAATATCCAAAATGGTCAAGCTGCTTGTAAACATTCAAAATGGCTGCACCCTCTGGACAGACAAAAGTCCACAGCTCAGCCCGTCTTCCTCTTCACTGCTTCCCCTTTCATTCCCCAGCCACCAGAGCAGTCCTCTGTGCAGTCCCTGGCTAACAGGGCTGGTT
>NW_006921599.1:2592149-2594254 GCF_000298275.1 Orycteropus afer afer
GTATCTGTGTTAATTGGTTCCCCTTTTCTTTGTTGCAGAGGGTCTGTGCAGTCTTTCTGCCTATTCTGCCATCTTAACGGAACTCGCCTCATTTCATTTTCGAGAACTTCCAATTTTCCTAGATTCATACTTCATATATTCCATGTTCTGATTATTAATGGATGTTTGCAGCTGTTTCTCCTCAATTTGAGTTGTGCCACATCAGCACATGGAGGTATCGAAAGCTTTGCTTTATCCATATCAGTAAGGTTGGCCCTACTCTTATGATGCAGCTCTTTCCTAGTTTTATTTTGATAGTCTTGTGACCTAAGGATTCATACTCCTGCACTGTATCAGATAATGTTTCCAGGCTATTCGTAAAGTTGAACAGTAATGTATCAGACAGTCTTTCACTGCTATTCATAAGGTTTTCCCTGGCCAATTCTTTGAGAAGTGGATGGCCTCTTCCTTCTTCCTAGTCTGTAAGCTGCATTGAAACCTGTGTACCATGTGTAACCCTGCCAGCACTTGAAACATCTATGGCACAGCCTCAAGTCTCACAGCAACATGCAAGCCACAACAGTACAACAAACTGAAAGACAAGTTTGTCTCCCTTAGCTGTTTAAAACCTCTCCACCCTCCCCTTACCTCGGTCTCTGGTGCTGCTCTGCTCTGTCATCCCCTCTGGTTTCTCTTTCCCCAGCTATCTTGCCTCTTGTGGGTAGGGCTTGGGTCCCTCCCCTTACCTGGATCCCTGGCTGCTGCTGTGCTCTGTCCCTGAGTGGAAATAGCAAAATGATAAATAAGAGCAAATAAATGGTAAAAAGGTAAATAAGTCATAAGACCCAAGCCCTGAGCTTGAGGGCTTGGATGAAGCATTTGATGAAAGGGTTTCATCTGATGGTGATTTAAGGTAAAGAGGTAATGAGAGACTGTGTACAATATACCTACATGTGGAACCATTGCCTGGATTTTTTTTGCACTGTACCTGACATACACTAAACCCACCAGGTGGTCCATGAAAGAAAGTTGGGGCAGGCTGCTTCTCAAAGATTTATAACCTTGGAAACTCAGTGGAGGTCGCTATGAGTCGGAATTGACTCTATGGCAGTGAGTTTGGTTTTGACATACATTAAGTCTATGAGTCCCTGATGAGTCTTGCCATAGGTCACATTTCCTGGGAAAGTTTGAGTCTCAGGTTGGCATGCAGGTTTTGCAGGAAGTGCTGTCAGGAACCACTCCAGTGAGGAGTGAAGGAACATCCTTTGCAGTGGATGCTATACTGTGCTGCCCAGGTCCCTTTCACAACCAAGGTACTCACTCTTCCAATTGCTGACGTGTGGTGGCTGTTCACAGACGAGTGCCTCACTGGGATTTTTCTCAGCTCAGGGTGTCTGCTTCTAAGGTTACCCCTTCCCTGGGAAAGCCTCCATCTAACAACTGCCTCTTGATCTATGTACAGGTTCCAAATACGCATACAGTAATTAAGTATTCTGGAATTCCCACTCTTTGCAATGTTATCCATAATGTGTTATGATCCCCACAGTGAATGCCTTCACATAGCTGATAAAATACAGGTATACATCTTTCTGGCATTCTGTGCTTTCAGCTAAGATCCATCTGGCATAACAATGATATACCTCATTTCACTTCCTCTTCTAAATCTGGCTTGAAGTTCTGGCAGTTTTCCTTCAGTTATTGATTTCTAGTTTCATTCCACTGTGGTTGAAGAAGATACTTTGTGTGGTTTCAATCTTTTAAAATTTATTGAGACTTATTTTGTGACTTTTTCTATAGTATGCTGTAGGCTGAGCAAATAATCCAAAAAGCTGGTCTATATAAGAAGAGCAAAGCGATTAGGTAGTTCCGGCAAGATGGCGGACTAGGCAGAATGATTGCACAGACCCTCTTCAACAAAGAAAAGGGAAACCAATTAACACAGACACAGAACATAATCGTGGACCCTTGAGCCTTGAAGGGAAGGATACAGAATTGGACTAAACCCCAATTAGCAGAAGAATTTGCGTGAAAATACCAAAAAAAGGAGACATACAGAGCTGCAGTCTGACAGCGAACGGAGTGACCCTGACAGTACAGGTGGCTCAGAGATCCCCGACTGGTGGTAG
>NW_006921599.1:2598404-2604255 GCF_000298275.1 Orycteropus afer afer
AACAATCTGTGATATGCAGATGACACAACCTTGCTTGCTGAAAACAAAGAGAACTTGAAGCACTTACTGATCAAGAGCCAAGATTACAGATTTCAATATGGATTACATTTCATCAATATAAAGAAAACAAAAATGCTTACAACTGTCATTAGTTATTTTTTATAAAACAAAATACCAAACCCACTGCCATTGAGTGGATTCCAACTCACAGTGACCCTATAAGACAGAGTAAACTATCCCTATAAAGTTCCAAGGCTGCAAATCTTTATGGAAGCAGACTCCCTCAGCTTTCTCCCACAAAGCAGCTAGTGGGTTTGAGCCACAGACTTTTGAGCTAGCATTAGCTATAGTTGTTGTTATGTGCCATTGAGTCAGACCCGACTCATAGTGACCCCTCCTTGGGTTTCCAAGGTAGTATCACTATGGAAGTAGATTGCCCCATCTTCCTTCTGAGGAGTGACTGGTGGGTTTGAACCACCAGCCTTCTGGTTAGCAGTCAAGTGCCTTAGGCACTATGCTACTAGAGCTCCCAGCTATCAGAGCAGTGCAAATCCAAACACCAAGGAGATATCATCTCACTCCTGCTTGAATAGCAAAGTTCAAAAACACCAAAAATCAACAAATACTGGCAAAGATGTGAAGAGATCGGAACCCTCATACACTGCTAGTGGGACTGTAAAATGGTGCAACCACTGAGGAAAATGGTATGGTGCTTCCTTAAAAAATTGGAAATAGAAATACCATATGATTGAGAAATCCCACATCTAGGTATGCATCTTAGAGAAATAAGACCCTTGACATGAACAGCTATGTGCACACTCATGTTCATTGCAGCATTATGCACAATAGTAAAAAGATGGAAACAACCTACGTGCCATCAACAGATGAATGGATAAACATACTATTGTTTGTGTGGTATATACACACAGTGGAATACTATGCAATGTTAAAGAATCATGATGAATCTGCAAAACTTTCTTGTAACATGGATGAACTGGAGGCATTAAGCTGAGTGAAAATAATCAGTTTTACACACACACAACACAAAGACGAATATTGTACGAGACTACTAATATAAAAGGGCAAGAAAAGATTAACACACACAAAGAAACATTCTTTGAAGGTTACCAGAGGTAGAAGGGGAAGGGAGAGTGTGAGTCAATAATTAGAGGGTAAATGTAGGTGAAGGAAAAAACAACATACAATAAGGGGAAGATCAGCACAAAATGATCAAGGCAAAGGAAGACACTGGGAGGAGCAGAAGAGTTAAAGGTAACAAGGTAAATACTATTACATACCCAACCCTGCAATAACAGTAATAACAATAATCTGTGAGTGGATTCATAGACACACAAGCTGAACAGGTGTGGGAAGGTGAATGAGACTACTCCCACGAATCTATATAGGGTTCACAGAGGATATTTCTGCATATATATTTATGCTACAGATATATTTTAAAAAGAAAGAAATTGCTATGTGTCTTGAGCTGGTGGTTTAAGTGCATTAGAGAAGGAGGTGGAGGAGTGATTTTTAGTGCATCACTCCTTCCTCAAAGCTTTTAATAGTTTTCTTACGTTTTCTAGAATTTCTAGTGAAGACAGGAAGTTCAGTACACTTAAAAGAGTAACTGTCATACTGGACAATCTACTTCTCTGTAGTGATACTGCCTCGGAAATCCAAGGAGGGGTCACTATGAGTCAGATCTGACTCGACTGCAATAAGGTTTGGTTTTTTTTTTTGAGCATCATGACTGTCAGCTATGCGAACCCTTCAGGCCTATTTCTAAGGTCCTCTACTTTTCTCTCCACAGGACTGCCAGCCCCCCACAAATAGCAGACTGAGTGCCACTTAAATGGACATTGGTTTATTCCTACTCAAGTCACTTGAATTGTGGGAGTAGCTTTCTCTTGATCCTTGGTGATTGTTGGAACTGGTTTTTCAGCTTAGGCCTTTGCAGACCTTCAAGAATATGAGGGTGAATCAGCCACTGGAATTGTTTTAATGAGCCTTTACAATAATGCTTTACTGGAAGCATTAGTGACACTCTCCAAGGATTTTGGTTGACAAACAGGAAGAAATAAGTTTCAGGTGAAGCCCTGGCTGGGTCATATTTGTGTACTTCCTTTGACTTCACGGACAATGTGCGCTATTATAACATCAGTTACCTTTGATGGAGCACTTAGCAGGCCCTTTACAAACTACAAACATCATCTTGTTTTTATCCTTGAAAACATGCTGTGGTATAATAATCTTATCCTTGCTTTAAAGATGAAGAAACAAAAACTCAGATATTAAATAATCTATTCATGCTAAAGAGCTGGAAGATGGTTGAGATGAAATTTGAGCCCACTCACATCTATGGTCAAAACCTGGACTCTTCCCATAACTCTACACTGTCCTTATTCTCATCATAAGTTATGTTCTTCAGTGAATGAAGAGTGAAAGAATACCTCTAATAGACTCTTAATTAGGGAGCTCTGGTGGCATAGTGCCTAAGGCACTTGACAGCTAACCAGAAGGTTGGCAGTTCAAACCCACCAGCCACTCTTTGGAAGGAAGGTTGGGCAATCTACTTCCATAGGCATTCTATCTTGGAAACCCAAGGAGGGGTCACTATGAGTCAGGTCCGACTCCACGGCAGCAGTTGCGTTGCGGTTAGGCTGTTGACAATACATTATTATCCTGCAGTTCAAAAGAACAAGTTCTGTCCCCAGTAATATGTAAACATGAATATCAGTACCATTTGCAGTAAAGATGAGTGAAACAAGTGGTTGGGAAATGGAAATTAATCACTATGGAGAAAATCAGAGATTACCAGAAAGATGTTTGCCTGTGTTTTATTCACTATGCAAAGGCATGCAATTGTGTGGATCATAACTAATTATAGATAACATTGCAAAGAATGAGAATTCCAGAACACTTAATTGTGCTCATGCGAAACTTGCACATGGATCAAAAAGCAGTCATTAGAATTGAACAAGGGGATCCTGCATGGTGTAAAATTGGAAAAGGTGTGTGGCAATGTTGTATAGTTTCATCATATTTATTTAATCTGTATGCTGAGCAAAAAAATCCAAGAAACTGGACTTTATGGAGAAAAACACAGCATCAGGATTGGACGACTCATTAACAACCTGAGATACGGAGATGCCACTTCCTTACTTGTGTAGAGATTGGAAGCATTTACTGATGAAGATCAAAGACTATAGCCTTTAGCATAGATTACACCTCAACATAAAGAAAACAGAAATTCTCACAACTGGACCAATAAGCAACATCATGATAAACAGAGAAAATATTGAAGTTCTCAAGGATCCCATGTTATTTGGATCCACAATCAATGCCTGTGGAAGCAGCAGTCAAGAAATCAGTGTATTGGGCAAATCTGTAAAAGATTTCTTCCAAGTATTAAAAAGCAAAGATATTACTTAGACAACTGTGGGGTGCCTGACCCAAGCCATGAGTTTTTAAATCACCTCATATGCATGTGCAAGCTGGACAATGAAAAAGAAAACCAAAGAATTGATGCATTTGAATTATAGTGGTGAAGAATATTGAATATACCATGTACTACCAGAAGAATGAAGAAATCTTTATTGGAAAAACAGCCAGAGTGCTCTTCAGAAGCTAAATTTTGTCTCACTTACTTTGGCCACATTATCAGGGATCAATCCCTGGAGAAAGACATCATGCTTGGTAAAGTAGAAGGTCAGTGAAAAAGAGGAAGACCATCAATGATATGGATTGTCACAGTGGCTGCAACAATGGGCTCAAATATACCTATTATTGTGACGATGGCACAAGACCAGGCAACATTCTGTTCTGTTGTACATGGGGTTTCTATGGGTCAGAGCCAACTCCAACAACAACATTGTGCACAGAAATTGGTACTCTTGCTATCAACTGGCCAGGGAAACCCTCTGATAAATTATGTAGTGAGCAGAATGTGTCTTGTTTGCCCTCCCATCTCCTATCAACAACCCTCTCCTCACTTCCATCTCCTGTCCATGAGCACCCAGTGCTTGTGTGTTACTCCTTAATTGACCAAAGATGGAAACCATGTTCCTGACTGAGTATATCAAAGAGATGACCGTATATTTTAATATAGTGTATGAGACACTTTCCTAAGATAAATTTATCTCTCTATATATATGAGGGAGCTCTGGTAGCACAGTGGCTAAGACACTTGCCTGCTCACCAGAAGGCTGGCGGTTCAAACCCACCAGCCACTCCTCGGAAGGAAGGTTGGGCAATCCTACTTCCGTAGTGATACTGCCTCGGAAACCCAAGGAGGGGTCGCTATGAGTCAGGGCTGACTCGACGGCATATAACAACAACAACAACAATATATATGAAAGCTTTACTGGTTTTGCTTCTCTGGAGAACCCAACCTAACATAGTAGCTGCTTAAAATATTTATTATTCCTCACAATTTTGTAGGTTGACTGGGTAGTTCTTGTCTTGACCTATCTGAACTAGGATGGCTTCACTCACATGTCTGGGGCCTAAGCTAGCAGGGGTGAGATGGTAGGGGTTTTACTCCACATAGTTTCTAATCCTCAAGGACTCTAGCCCAGACTTGTTCATGTGATGGTGGAAGGGTTTTAAGCAGTAAGAGAAGGTGGACCTCAAGACACAGCACTTTTCAAACTTCTGCTTGCATCATACTTGGTAATGTTGCTTTGGCCAAAGTAAATCCATGGCTAAATCCAGATGTAAGATGTGGAGAAATAGACTCTACCTCTTGATGGGTAGAGCTGCAAAGTCATATTGCAAAGGGACATTCTTATAGAAATACGAGGAAAGCAGGGCAGTTTACAATCTACCCAGCTTCTGAATTGAACAATGTTTTTCCAAGTACTACCTCGAACTGTTGGCAACATTGTCGTACTCTGATTTCTTTAAAGTAGAATCTTGTTACTTGAAAGGAAAGTAGAAACCACATTTCAAACCTGAAGTACAGCAACTCTGGAATGATAGTTCAATTTGATGGGAGAAGGTTCTGCTGGAAAGAATAGAAAGGGAGATTCTGCATAGTGGTGGGTTTAGGAAAAATCTCAAAGACTTTAAAATTCAGTGAACGTGACAGAGCCAAGCAGCAGTATCCTTAAGAACAGCAAATGTTCCATCCTCCAAATCCAAACAAAGTATGAAATTCCCAGGAGTAATTGTGCTGAGAACATGCATTTGACTTGCCAGTAGGAACATCTTCCTTCTTGCTTAACTTCTGACCCCAGCTCCTGTGAGCAGCAGGCTTATGGAGTATGTAACCCTGTTCTCCTATCCAAGGCCAATTATATCAGAGGTAGATAACTGATTCACATCTTATACATATGCAGCTGAACTGGACCAGGGAGGCATGCCAAAGAATTTGAACCTAGAGATAACAGAGATTTCAGATAAATGGGAGCAGGCATTTGAATGAGGATCATGGAGGATTTTAGTCAGCACCATGGCAAGAAAAGCAATGGGCAAAATCAAATGACATGGGATCAGAAACCATGAATAAGTGTGGATATGTGAGTCCGTAGAGAGGAAAATACAGTGCTTTATAGAAACAAGACTCTGGTAGCATAGCACCTAAGGCACTTGACTGCTAACCAGAAGGCTGGCGGTTCAAACCCACCAGCCACTTCTCAGAAGGAAGATTGGGCTATCTACCTCTGCAAAAAAGGGCAAGGAGGCCACATGTTCTGACCTCCTCTAATCCCACAAGAGGAAGACAGGATTACCAGCAGTAACCCAAGGCCTATTACTGCAAGGCCAAACATGCTGCCTCCCTCCAGCCCTTTCACCAACCGTTCCTCCCAAAGCACTCACCACCTCTCTCCTGGGTTCAATAATTCGCTGC
>NW_006921599.1:2604575-2620340 GCF_000298275.1 Orycteropus afer afer
ACAGCATCAGGACTCTAAGCACGTGAGAGAGAGTGGGAACCTCCCAGAACATTGTATTGTGCCACGCCCAACAGAAATAACCCAGGTGGATAGCTCCTCAGTTGCTCATAGAAAATCCCACCTTGGAGTTTACAAAGAGTTATGGGTAGAAAAGCCACACTAAGTAATTTACTACACTGCAACCTCCATAGTGATACTGCCTTGGAAACCCAAGGAGGGGTTGCTATGAGTCGGGTCAGACTCGATGGCACATAACAACAACAACAACATATAGGCACAAGCAGGTCATCATGCCCTAGAGACTCTTGGAGACGATGGCTACTGACATTTTTCTGGATTCCATGAGTCTCTGCACTTTGTTTCCACAAGATGGCATAGCATTAAAACAAAACAAAATAAACAAAAACTTTTTTTTACTTAAGCATATTTGTGTGTTTTTGCCCTTGAGACCAGGATTGATAATCACTGTTACTTGCAGTTAGCCTGGAAAAAATGTGGTTGGAATTGTAACTAACCTTATATAATTGGGGTTTTTTCCCTGGGAAATTTTGAGGATACATGCAATTTTTGTAGCAAAATTATTTATAGTTTTAACATAGTATTTTTAATGTCATAGACAGGTGCATGGCTATTTTTTGTCTTAGTTATCTAGTGCTGGCTTGTGTTACAGAAATATCAAAGTGGGTGGCTAATGTCAGATGGATCTTGACTGAAAGCAAAGAATACCAGAAAGATGTTTACTTGTGTTTTATGGACTATATAAAGGCTCAACTGTGTGGATCATAACAAAGTATGGATAGCATTCAAAGAATGAGAGTTCCAGTACACTAAATTGTGCTCATGAGGAAACATTACATAGACCAAGAGACAGTTGTTTGAACAGAACAAGGAGATAGTGCATGGTTTAAAATCAGGAAAGGTGTGCGTCAGGATTGTATCCTTTCACCATACTTACTCAATCTGTATGCTGAGCAAATAATCAGAGAAGCTGGATTATAGGAAGAAGATTGTAGCACTAGGATTGGAGGAAGACTCATTAACAATCTGTGATACGCAGGTGACACAACCTTGCTTGCTAAAAATGAAGACTTTAAGCATTTACTGATGAAGATCAAAGACTACATACAGCCTTCAATATGGATTACACCTCAACATAAAGAAAACAAAAATCCTTGGGGCCATGAAACCAAGTGTGCATGAACTGTTGAGAGTAAAATGAATCTGCTTTGTTAATTTGCACCCATATCACAATAAATTTTTTTTTATTGTGCGTTAGGCGCAGATTTACAGAGTAGAATTTGTTTTACCTTTAACAGTTCGTGTACATTTGGTTTCACTCCCCAATTACCATCCCCAACCCTAACCCACTCTCCTCCTCTCCCTTCCCAGTGACCCCCCTATCCCTTGCCCTTCTTAGTTATACACTCCTGTCTGTCCAGCTTTTCCTCCATGTGAAGGTTGCCCCTCTGGTGCCCCATGGCCAATTGCTCCAAGGGATGTATCTTTGTAGAGTAGGTGGGTGCATCGCCCTGGGTTGAGTCTTCTGCATGTGAGTCTTATTACTGTTGGGCTGAGAGCCAGTCCTTGGGAGTGAGTTTTATCCCAGGCCCTCAAGTGTATCCCAAGGCCATAGTCTTGTGGGTCCCAACAAACTCCATCTGACCAGTAATTCTGATCATTATTGTATTTTTTAATTTTGTTCCATGTTTTTCCTTCCACTCTACCAAGATCTCCAGTTTTGATCCCTTCCCGAAGGGTTGGCATTGGTAGCTAGGCACCACCTAGTTCTTCTGGTCTTGAGTCCATCATGTCCTAGGGCTGATTGTTTCCAAATGCCCTTGGTTTTCTTCACTCCTCTTCACTTCCAATGAAAGGAGACCATTAGCTGCATCTTAGATGGCTGCTTGAAAGCTTTTTTTAAAAAATAAATAAATAAAAAAGTTTTGAAAACCCCAGTTGCTACTCAGGTTGTGAAACAAGATTTTTCACAATAAACATTAAAAAAAAAAAAAAAAAGCTCACAACTGGACCAAAGCAATATTTTGATAAATGGAGAATGGATTGAAGTTATCAAAGATTTCATTTTACTTAGATTCACAATCAACGTCCATGGAAGCAGCAATCAATAAATCAAATGACTTATTGTATTGGGCACATCTGCTACAAAGGACCTCTTTAAAGTGTTTAAGAGCAAAGATGTCACTTTGAAGACTAAGGTACACCTGACCCAAGCCATTGTATTTTCAATAGCTTCTGTTGCTTGTGAGAGCTGGATAGTAAATAAGGAAGAATTGATGCTTTTTGAATTGTGGTGTTGGTGAAGAATATTGAAGGTACCATAGACAAATCTGTCTTGGAGGAAGTACATCCAGAATGTTCCTTAGACATAAGAATGGCCAGACTTCATCTCTCGTACTTTAGTCATGTTGTTACAAGGGACCAGTCCCTGGAGAAGGATATCATGCTGGAGCATCAGCGAAAAAGGGAGAGATCCTTGATGAGATGGATTGACACAGTGGCTGAAATGATGGGCTCAAGCATGGCAATGATTGTGGGGCTGGCACAGGACTGGGCAGTGCTTTGTTCTGTTGTACAGGGGGTTGCTGTGAGTTGTGACTGATTTCATGGCACCTAACAACAACAACAGAGGGTGTGAAGTGGTATTTCATTGTGATTTTGATTTGCAGTTCCCTAATACTGAACGTCTTTTTGTGTACTTATTGGTCATTTATGTATCTTGGGAGAAAAATCTGTTCAAGTCTCCTGCCCATTTTCAATTGGGTTTTGTGTCTTTTTGTTGAGTTCTAGGAGTTTATATATTCTGGATATTAAACTCTTGCAAATATTTTTTCTCTTTTGGTAAGTTGTCTCTTCACTTTGTTGATAAAGTCTTTTGATGCACAAAATATTTCAGAACAATGAAATTCAATTTATCTATTTTACCTTTAGTTGCTTGTGCTTTTGGTATCATATCTAACAATCCATTGTCAAAAACAAGGTCTTGAAGCTTTACCCCTGATGTTGTTTTCTAAGTGTTTTATTGTTTTATTCCTTATATTTAGGTCTTTGATTCATTTTGAGTTAATTTTCATATATGATGTGAGGTAAAGGTCCAACTTCATTCTTTTGCATGTGAAGACCCAATTATCCTAGCACCATTTATTAAAGAAATCATTCTTTTCTCACTGAATGGACTTGACACCCTTGCCAAACATGAATTGACCATAGATGTATAGATTTATTCCTGGACTTTCAATTCTATTCCTTTGGTATATATGTCTGTCCTTACACCAGTGCCAGACTCTTTTGATTACTATAAAACCCACGGCCGTTGAGTTGATTTGACTCATAGCAACACCTCCTTGGGGTGGTATCTCTGTAGAGGTAGATTGCCTAATTTTCCATCCGAGGAGTGGCTTGTGGAGTTTGAACCACCAGCCTTCTAGTTAGCAGTCAAATGCCTTAGGCACTACACCACCAGAGCTGCTCCTTTTGGTTACTATAGCTTTATATTATATTTTTAAATTAAATTCCTACTTTTTTCTTTTTTTTTTTAAGTTTATTTTGGCTGTTTGAGGCTCCTGCAGTTCCATATAATTTGAGGATTAGCTTTTCCATTACTGCAAAATAGGTGGTTGAATTTTGATAGAGATTGCATTGAATCTATGGATTGCTTTGGGTAGTACTGACATCTTAACAATATTAAGTCTTCTAATCCAAGAACACAGGATGTCATTCCATTTATTTAGGTCTTCTTTAATTTGGTTTAACAATGTTTTATTGTTTTTAGTATACAAGTCTTTCAGGTCTGTGGTTAAATTTATTCCTATGTTCTTTATTATTATTATTATTATTATAAGCAGTTTTTTTTTTCTTAATTTCCTTTTCATATCTTTCATTGCTGGTATATAAAAACACAGATGATTTTTTTTAATTGTGATTAAAAAGCAAACTCACTTTCCATACAGCAGTTCACATACACTTTGTCTCATGGCATTGGCCACAATTCACCACAATGCAACAGCTCCCCTCCCACTTCCTCCCGACAGTCACCTCTTCCCTGTGTCTATCCCTCCATGCATCCCTACCCCCTGAGCTGTCTCCCTGTGCATAACGAGCCCTTCTTTCTCCCATGATTGTTCTCTCTAAGGAGTGTATTTACCTCAGGGAAATGTTCAACTCCTATGCCTATCTTTTGCTTGCCTGGAAGCCACAGGTGTGGGTTCAATTCCATACATGAAGGGAAGCTAGGGACATAGTCTCAGTGGTTCCACCAGGCTCTATCAGACCAGCAAACTTGGTTCCCCCTTTTTGTTCCCCAAATTCTTTTTAGTTTTGTTTCACATTGTTCTCCCTTTCTATCCAGGATCTCCTACATAGATCCCCCTCTGAGGGGTGGATGGAGGTAGCCAGGCACTATCTAGTTCTTCTGGTTTCATAGTCATATAGGCTGTAGATCGCATGGTGTACCAGTTGCTAGGACCAATTCTTTCCATGAATCTTTAGTTTTCTTCATTCTTCTTTCTTCTGGATGAGGAGAGACCCATCATTGCATCTAGATGACTGCTTGCAAGTTTTTAAGATACCAGTTGCTACTTCCCAAAGTAGGAGGTGGAACAATGTTTTGTGTAGTATGTTATGCCAATTGAACTTGATGTCCCCTGTGACTATGGTCCCGAGCCCACACGTTCAACTACTTGGTCCCTCTGGGTAGCTGGCTGTGACCAAGCAGTGGCCACAACCTTGTCCCTTGTCAGCTCTACTATACTCCTGGGAATTCAGATCATACAAATACACTTATAGGACCATTGTCTGCCAACCCTATACCTGGTCTTGGGTACACTCCCCAGTTCATAGACATACCTAATAGTTCAGCCTGTCTACCCATCTATCCACCCGTATACCCATGTTTGCCTTCACTGACAATGCAGTGCTGTATGTGCAAAAGGGTTCATCTTTGTTGTCTGTACCTCCCACGTACCTCTCTCTGTCTTCCTCTTCCTCAACGCCACCATGTTAATCACTTACATTTGGTACGTTGCCCTTCTCTTCATCCAAATCAATACTTGTCTCTACCTATCTAACAGGAAACACAGCTGATTTTTTTGTGCTGATCTTATAGCCTGTAACTTTGCTGAATTTGCTCTAGTAACTTCTTGTGTATTCTTTTTGATTTTCTATGTATTGCATTATGTCATTTGGAAATACAGTTTTACTCCTTCCTTTCTGATTTGGATGCCTTTAATTTCTTTTTCTTACCTAATTGCTCTGGCTAGAACTCCCAGTACAATGTTAAATAACTGTTTCTAGCTGCAATTTAAAAAATTATGACCATTAATATTTATTATGTTGTTGTTGTGTACCGTCAAGTCGACCCCGACTCATAGCGACCCCTCCTTGGGTTTCCAAGGCAGTATCACTGCGGAAGTAGGATTGCCCAACCTTCCTTCCAAGGAGTGGCTGGTGGGTTTGAACCGCCAGCCTTCTGGTTAGCAGTCAAGTGCTTTAGCCACTATGCTACCAGAGTAATATTTATTATATATTTATTAAGTCTTTATTATTTACCAGACCATTAGAGGTGAAGAGGCACCAGTAGCTCTCCTTTAAACAACAGAGAATGACACTAGTGGTGGTATTGCTAGTGGACCTGAGACAAAGCCCATACACAGGTTCTGACCTTTCCCTGCAGGCTTCACAAAGTCTGTTAAATCTCTTCAGTTAAAGATCCCCTGATATTACAAATTCATTACATCCCATGGCAGCCAACTGAAAAAAGGTAGTATCTCACCATTTCCATAGAAAATGTGCAGCAATGGGGAAGGGGAGATGAAGAATTTCTTTTCAATCACTTTCAATCACTTCATATGCACACAAAAGTTGGACAATGAAGAAGGACGACAAAAGAATAATTGATGTGTTAATATACCATGGACTTCTAGAAGAATCAGTCTTAGAAGAAATGTTAGAAGGATGGTGACTTTGACTCATTTACTTTGAACATGACATCAGGAAAGCCCAATTTTTAGAAAAGGGCATCAGAGTTGGTAGAGGGTCAACTAAAAGAAAGGGAAACTGCCCCTGCCTGCCCTAAACATTAAGCCAGTCCTCATTTCATAAAAATCCAGTGTTCTTTTACACCTCCATCCTTTGCACATATTCTGCCCTCTTTCCTGTTTTACCTAACATATGTCATTCTTTAAGGTCCAATTCAAATGCCATCTCCTTTGTAAAGCCTACACTTGGTCTTCTTCTTATATATGTTCTCATGGTACCTTGCACAGAGCTCTTTCACAGAGTGTATCATAAGATATATTACTTTTTTTAATGCTAGTCTCTCTGACTGCATTAGATTTGTCTCCAAGGTCAGGACTATATCCTATTAATTTTTGTTACTTTGCTTCTTAATTATTACATTTCTCATATCTTGTGTGGTTACTGTGAATATTGGAATTCAATGAAATTCTAAAGAATTGGGAAAAACTCTTCATGAGATGGATTGACACAATAGTGATAGCAATGGACTCAAACATACCAACAATCATGAAGATGGAACAGGACTGGGCAACATTTCTTCTTGTTACGCATAAGGTTAAGGTTGCCTGAATCAAAGCCAACTTGGTAGCAACTAACAACAACAACTTCCCACGACCCTTATAATTGTTCTGTTTGTCAGAATGAGTTCAAGATGTTATTACTTGCCGTGTCAATTTAGCTTCAACTCTTGAATTCAAGAGAGCAGTCCTTAAGCTGGCTGACAAAGATGTCCACGGTATGGATGTTTTCTCACCTCTGGTAGTTTGAGAAGCTCTTATAGCTAAAGTGATGTGTTACAACCAATATTACTTGAGAATCAATCTTGTTCTAACATCTAAAAACCAGTTCATAGTAATTCTAAAAGTCTGGTGGCTTGAATGACATCTAAAAAATACTTGGCATGGGAGATCAGAAGGGCAGCATTTGTGCAGGGAGAAGTTCAGAGGGCAGGAGTGCACAGGGGAGAAGGACACAGAGGAAAGGTAAGCACTGGGAGGAAGTGAGAAGAGAGCTGTTACATTGTGATGATTGCAATCAGTGTCACAAAACAAAATGTGTATGAACTGTTGAATGGAAAACTAATTTGCTCGGTAAACTTTCACACAAATCACAATAAAAAAGAAAAAAAAAAAACAGTGGGTTAGATGAGCCAAGTTTTATTGCTGACTGCATGGTGTGCAAGTATTACTTTTGCCTATAGATCTGCAAATCTTATGCCATCATAGGAAAAAATGTCTGCCCGGTATGTTCCTATGTGGTTTGCCCTAAGTAGCTCAAGTCAACATGGGCTTTCATTATTAGATGGTTAGTTTTGCCACTCTGCCAGGCTTAAAACGAGCCCTCCTAGAGGCAGAGAGGAAATCTCACTGCCATTAAGAGAGAATAGCTGGAGGTGAAGAAGAGTGTGTCCTTGGGCCCAAGATCCCTGCACTAGACCTCCTTGCAAAGACACCCTGGCAGAGAGAGATACTCCAGCAGAGAGAAATGCCTTGGCAGAGAGAGACACCCCAGAAGAGACATGGTCACAGTAGAACCAAGAGGCATGAGACAGAGCAATGGGCTTACCTAGCCCATGGAGCTGGGAAAACAGTGCCCTTGGGCAGGAGGCTTGCTGGCAGTGTGGGATGCACCTAGGTGTATCTATCAGCAGAGCTAAAAGAGCTTTGTAACACTTGCCTGAGCAGGGCAGAGGCCAGGCCGAGAGACCAAGGGCCAGAGAGGCATGCCTGAGGGCACAGCAGATGGGAGACTGTCCTGATCGAAGAACTGTATCCTGAGCGCATTCCTGAACCTGACTGTAGCCTATTACTTCTCTAATAAACCCCATAATCTTGAGTATTGTCTGTGAGTTCTGTGTGGCCACTGCAATGAATTATTGAACCTGACAGAGAAATTAATGTCCCCATAGATTGTATTGGCATACAGCATTTCTAGCTTTTTTTGTGTCCCCTGATAGCCCTTAGAAGGAGCTCTAGTAGTTCAGGGGTTGAAGCATTAGGCTGCTAACCAAAAGGTCAGTAGTTTGAACACACCAGCCACTCTGCCAGAGAAAGATGAGGCAGTCTGCTCCCGTAAAGATTTACAGTTTGGAAACCCTATGGGGCAGTTCTATTCTGTCCTATAGGGTCACTGTGAGTTGGAATCCACTCCATGGCAGTAGGCTTGGTCTTTGATTTGGATAGCCCTGTAGAAACCTCTAGTGGGAATAGGAAGCACAGTCAATGACTATGCCGAGAAGACATTTCCCTGGAGGTTTAGCAGGAACATCTTCTCCCATGATCTGGGAGTTGTTCCTCAGCCATGTAAGCCCAGAATCCAATTTATTATAAAGCTAGAACAAATCTGTCTCTCAGGAAACAGGCATTTATCAAACTTGGTAGACAGATTAATGAAATCAAAACACAATTTACATACACAATGAGAACAGAAATGGTCCTGGCCAGAAAATATACTCTCTGAAGGCACATCATGTGGAAAATCTAATGGAATTGGAAGGTAGTTTGATGAGCATGGAATCCAAACAAAAGAAGTTACTGGATTAGATTATTTTCTATCAGATCCTGGCCCTCCATCCCTATACATTGACTCCAATCCTTGACCAGAGCACTTTTTTCCTAGGACAATTCTTACATGGATGCTACGATGTTATTTCTAAGACCCACTTATCTTTCTTCTGTCCTTGAGTGTGGTCATATGAATGGTTACAGCCAAGTCCTGTCTCTTGCCATTTGTTCTGATATGATTTTACAATCTTAACTGTCTGAGGGAAATATTTTATTTCCAAATTCCTGGGATAGCTATCAGTGGCTTGTCCATTTCAACAGTTTCTCCTTTCAGTTCCTGGGCTCATTAGAGCCACTTGCTTCAGTTTTCATTATTAATGCAAATTGGATTTGGTGGGCGGGGCGTTTTCTGCATTGCTTAAACTCTGTTCTTTGCATTGATTCTGTGTTTTAGAGCACTATAAATGTCTCTGCCTTCCACCAATCTTGGGCATCACCACTTATTCCTTTATGTACAGTGCTTATTATTCCCAAGATTATTGGTGTTTAAGTTACGTAAGATTTTTTTTTGTAAGTTTTGGGTTCTGTTTTGTCTGTTTTGCTTACGTCATTCTGTTGCTGTAATCATCTCCCTCCTAGACTTAGCTTGTATTCCTTACCTGATCCTAGCAGGGTTTTTTTTTGCCTAAGGCCCTAGTCAGGAGTCCCTGTGTGGTGCAAACAATTAAGTGCTACACTGCAAACTGAAAGATTGGAGGCTTCCCAAGGGTCACAGCCTATAGAGCACAGTTCTACTCTGACAGACATGACTTCACTATGAATTGGAGTCAACAGCAACTGGTTTGGATTATTTCGGTTTGAGGTTCTTGTTCTCAACTCTGGCTGCGCATTACAACCACCAGGGGAGCTTTTAAAACTCCCGATGTCCAAGAGAATCACAACTTCTGGGGTGGGGTATCAGCACCATATTTTTTTTTGAAGCTGTAGATATATTCTAATGTGCAGCCAGGGCTGAGGAACACGTGACCTAAGGAACATCTTTCATCAGATGTCTTCTTTTGGTCTCACTATTAAGCATGGATCTATACCCTCGGCCTGTAGGGATAGACTCTGGGGAGTCCATAAATCCTTAAAATTATTTCAGTTTGTAAGTTCATCAAGAGAGAGGGTTCATAGCTTTCCCTCAATCTTGAAAGGGGTCTGTAACCAGAAAAAAAAAGGGGGGGGGGGAAGTAGCCTTATAAATCCTTATTAATCAGGTTCTTGGTTCAGCTTTTTTTTTTTTTTTTTTTCCAACCATGGAAGCCCATTTCTTCTTTCATTTAAGCACAGTATATAGTGAGTGGCAGAAGTTCCTGGGTGGTACAAAGGGTTAATGTACTAGGCTGCTAACTCAAAGGTTAGAGGTCTGAGTCCACTCAGAGGTGCCTCGGAAGAAAGGCCTGCTGATCTGCTTCTGAACAATCAGCCGTTGAAAACCTGTAGAGCACAGTTCTACTCTGACACACATGGCTCTCCCTGAGTCAGCATCAACTCAATAGCGATTATTTTTTTCACTTGTTTGTTTTTTTAATAACAAGGGGCAGAGCCAACAATAGGCGACTACCTTTCTTCCTCACCTGCCCTAATGCTCTTACTTCTTTAGAATTTGTTGTTAGAAATAACATGTTCCTGGCATGTTTGCTGCTGAATCTCCTGGCCCTGCCGATCCACAAACTATAGGTCTGTTGTTTATCTGCTGGCTCAGATTTCTCCTTTAGTGTTACAATGCTTTCTTATTTCAACCTATGTAAGTAGATTTTTTTCATTTTAGACTCTATTATTTTTCAGTGTGTCTTGCTGGATTGGGTGGTTTTCATTGTTTCTGACATTTGAATTTTATGGAGTGGATTTCTACATAACACAGCAATGTTTTGAAATTTCTTTACAAAAGAGAAAGTTTCCTCTGTACTTTTTCTCTCTGCTTTCTTCCCAGCAGTAGAAGGAGGATCAGTAATATTTATGGAGTATTTATAGACACCAGACTGGGCTTAAATTTCTTTCTTGGGTTTAATTCCTGTGAGCTAGTGATATTATTGCTCAATATGAAAGTTTCCTTGATGTTTTGGTTACCTAGTGCCTCTCTAACAGGAATATACCACAGTGAGTCATTTAACAAATGGGAGTTTATTTTCTTACAGTTTGGGAGGCTAGAAGTCTGAGTTCAAAGTGCCAGGCTCTAGGGGCTGGGTGAAAGCCCCTCAACCTTGGGGCTTCAGCTCTGCCTCCTGTTCCTGGCTGTCGTTCAGACAGTTGCTAGCTGCTGAGCCTGACAAATCCAAGGTTGACAAGTAAAAAGACACAGTCCTGATGTTACCAAACAATACGGCAGACCACTAATTCAAGTTCAGAAGAAGCCCTAAGATCGGCAGGGCATGGCTGATTGTTGAACAACGACTTGGCTATCTATATGCAGGGTTCAAGTGTACCGTAAGCTGGAGACCTTCCTCAAAGTTGCTTCTTATATACTGGAAGCAGGCCACATCCCTAAAGCAGCTACTCTGCTGCTCCAGTAAATTCCCCCATGGAGTTAATTACCAATCTCACCACAGGGAATAACTACACCCAGCTGCCCACCCACTCAACGAGGCCCAACCAAGTTGACATACAACCTTAACTACCACACTTTAAATCATCTTGAAGGGTGGTGTGTTAGTTTCCTAGGGCTGCTGTAATAATAAACTACCACAAACCCGGTGACTTAAACAACAGAAATCTAGTCTCTCAGAGTCCTAGAGGCCAGAGTCTGAAATCAAGGTGTCAGCAAGGCCAGGCTTCCTCTGAAGTATCTAGTGGAAGATAATTCCTTGCCTCTTCCAGATTCTCATGGCTCCAAGTGTTTTTTTGGCTCACGGTAGCATAATTCCTATCTCTGCCTCTGTGTGTGACAGTCATCTTTCTGTGTTTCTTCTCTCATAAGGATACCAGTTATTGGATTGGGGTCCACTCTTCTCCAGTTTGTCTTCATCTTAGTTATCTATCTAATACTGCCATAACAGAAATGCCACAAGTGGATGGCCTTAACAAATAGAAATTTATTTTCTCACAGTTTAGGAAACTAGAAGTCCAAATTCAGAGTATGCTCAAATCATTTCTTTAGAAGGATGAGCACATCCATCTATGAGGTAGAGGTTAAAGTTGTCCCGAATGTCCAACTTTTCCAAACTGCTGTACTACTCCTTCATTTCTAACATCAACTCCTCTCCTCAGCACTCTCCCTCCCATGTTAGGGTTCTATGATTGCACAGAAACATCTTACAGAACTCACAAACTGCCAAGGAAATGCAGTCAGATGACTGACTGCAGTCTCAAGTCCAGGGGTGAGATGATGACAAACCAAATGCAGGATTTGTAGCAAGAGAGAACAAACTTGGCCAGCACACTCACATATATACCCTTAAGAAAACTAAGGTGGTGACTTGAGTCACACCCTCCAGCAAGGTGGGACTCAAGATACATCCTACCCTAAATAGGCATAGAGGCTAGGATTTACAATACATCATAAACAATTCACTGCACTGCTGGGTGTCAGCTTTAGGGGAAGGCTTTCTTTGTTGGCTCTAGGGGAAAGTCATTGTCTCCATTTAATATCTGTGTACCTAGAATTCATTGGAGATCTCCATGTCTTGGCATCAATCTTCCCCTGGATTAACAAGTTCTCAGTGCTGGGATCCTGGGTCCAAAGGACTCACTCTGCTCCCAGCTCTTCTTTCTTGGTGGTACTGAAGTACTTCATGCTCTGCTTGCTTCTCTCTCCTTTTATCTCTTGTAAGGTAAAAGGTGATGCAGGCCACACCCCAAGGAAACTCCACTTACATCAGATCAGGGCTGTGACCTGAGTAAGGGTACTGCATCCCACATTAATCCCTTTAAACTGATTGGCTGATCACATCATGAGGGGGGAGATAATTACATCATTACATAACTGCCAAACCACTGGGAATTATGGCCCATCCAAGGTGACACATATTTGGGGAGTAAGGCACAATTTAATCCAGGACCATACTCATGTTAACTAATTACATCTTCAAGGACCCTGTTTCCAAATAAGATCACATTTACAGGTATCAAGGTTAGAACTTGAATATATCATAGCAGATACAGTTCAATCCATAACAGTTACTGAAAACCTTATAGACACAAAAACAAATTCAAAAAGCAGGGGCAATGCTGTCAGGCCAAGATTTTAACGATGGATTGTTGTTGTTGTTGTTATGTGCCGTCGAGTCGAACCCGACTCATAGTGACCCCTCCTTGGGTTTCCAAGGCAGCATCACTACAGAAGTAGATTGCCCCATCTTCCTTCCAAGGAGTGGCTGGTGGGTTTGAACCACCAGCCTTCTGGTTAGCAGTCCAGTGCCTTAGCAAATGACAAAATAGATCAATCGAACCTCATAAAAATTAAAAACTTGAGTTTATCAAAAGAAAGTAAAAAGATAAGCTACCAACTGGGAAAATATGTCCAGAGACCTTATATATGACAAGAACTTAATAACCAAACTATATATAAAATTTTGAAAACTAAACAACAAAAAGACAAATAACCCAATCATAATATGGCTACAGGATTTGAAGAGACATTTCACCAAAGAGGACATTCAAATGACCATCCAACACATGAAAAGATGCTCAGAGTCATTAGCCATCAGAAAGATGCAAATCACAACCACAATGAGATATCATTTCATTTGCATTAGAGTGCCTAAGCTTAAAAAAAAAAAAGAATGTTGGTAAGGATGTGGGAAATTGGAAGCTTATCCATGGCTGGTGGGAATGCAAAATGGTACAGCCATTGTAGAAAACAGTGTGGTGGTTTCTCAAAAAAACTAAAAACAGAACTATAGTATTACCCAGCAATTCCACTCCTAGATATATACCCAAGACTTGAAAGCAGAGACACAAACAGAGACTTGTACACCAATGTTCATTGCAGCACTATTTACGATAACCAAAAGGTGGAAACAACCAAATGCCCATGAAAAGATGAATGGATAAGCAAAATGTGGTACCTACACACATCGAGTATTACTTAAGCAGCAGGAGAAATGAAGTCTTGATACATGCTACAATATGGATAGAGCTGGAAGACATAATGCTGAGTGAGATAAGTCAATCACAACAGGACAAATATTGTATGATCTCACTTATATAAAAAGACAAGATCTATAGAGAACAAAGTTTATTAGTGGTTATCAGGGGCAGGAGGGAGGGGAATGAAGGGACTAATGATGATGGAAATATCCCATTGATTAAGGGTAGGGTTGTTGTTGTTGTTGTTGTTGTTTGCTGTCGAGTCGGCCCCGACTCATAGCGACCCCTCCTTGGGTTTCCGAGGCAGTATCACTACGGAAGTAGGATTGCCCAACCTTCCTTCCAAGGAGTGGCTGGTGGGTTTGAACCGCCAGCCTTCTGGTGAGCAGTCAAGTGCCTTAGGCACTATGCTACCAGAGCTCCTAAGGGTAGGGTTACACCCTACCAATAATAGCTGTCAATAAGGTGTACACCTGTAAAACACTGAATTGGCAAAAGTTGTTTGATAGGTATATTTACAATAATGACCAAAAAAAAAAAAAAAGAAAGAAAGAAAGAATAGCTGCTGAGGCTAGATATGTACAACCAAAAACCTCACAGAATTTAATTTCTAGTTCATCCAATGAGCAATTCTAATGAGCTAACCAAACAGATTTTGTGGCCATCTGCATTGATTATTAAGAAGTTCACATTTATTCAGGAGGATTAGAGTCTTGGCCTCTGACCTTTGCATGCATGGTTGAACCTGTTCAGGTCACTGAGTACTCTGGAGGGAGGGAGGAGGAAGTACATTCTGAAAGTGTTCCTCCACTCTATGCACTCTACTCTCTAGCAACATCAAAAAAGTTGATGCGCAGAGTGAGGTAACAAGTTTGGTCTTGCCCTACTTTAAACTTTGCCTTGAGAAAAACGTAGTCATTTACATTCTCCTTCTTGACATAACTGACAGGCTGTCTCCTGCCTCTCGGGTCTGGGCAGCCATCACTAAATTCTGGCTCTCTTTCCCAGAATCAGACAAAGAATTGGGAAAGGAGTCTCACTTTGTGGTGAAAGGTTTGTTTGTTTGGTTTTTTTTTTTTTTTTTGAACGCTTACTAAGCCATTTCTCGTTTCTTTAGTTGTGTAAGCATGTATCTTACCTCAAATATCACAAGAGCGAGGAAGACCCATTCTTAAGCACTGCCGACATTCTAAGCCTCTTAATCAACGGATTCAGGGGCTCTCCTGCGCCTGCTGTCTCTGGTGAGTCTTCCAAGGACAGAAAGTCTTTGGAGCTGCTGCACTGGATTTCTTCATGGGAAAAATTAGTAGAGGGCAGGTCCTATTTCTGCAAGCCAGGCTATGAAGTGGTTCAAGGAATAGACTTTCTCACAGCCAAGTAGAGGCTCCATAGGAAGGGTAGCATGACAATGCAGCTCTCCTCTGAACCACAGTTGGTAACTGGAAAAGCCAGCTCTGATGTTGAAATTTCCAACAGTTTACTTCGCTTGGGTCTGGCTTTGAGATGTTACAAAGCTATCAAGGATTTGCCTGTTTGCAGGAAAACATTAGTCATGGGATAGGAAATTTAATTGAATAAAGTTAAATGGTAATTCAGTTTCTAGCAGCTCCTCCTGGGAACATCTTAATTATCATTAAGATCTCTCAACCAGCCTCCGAAAGCATTCACCAGGTTCTGAAAGTGTGTGGCTCTGGTCGCAGAGAGCCTATTCATCTTTTGGCTGCTCTAGAATTGCCTTTGCAAAAACAACGCTTGGCTGAGAGTTCAGTGATATCATTGTTGGGGCTTTTACTGTCTCCATCTGGTCTGTACTCGATGCAGTTTACTAGAATGAATGACTTTGTACAGGTGATTTCTGCTAACAGCAGTCTTTTCACTAGTAACAGAAGGTAGTAAACATCTGAAATACTTAGATTATGAAAAGCAACACATTTTCTGTATATATACACATATATCCTGTTGCCCTCAAGTTGATTCTGACTCATGGAGACCCCATGCACAATAGAGTACAACTGCTCCTTGGGGTTTTCTTTTTTTTTTTTTAACTGTGATTTGGGTGAAGATTTACAGAGCAAATTCACTTTCCATACAGCAGTTTACATATACTTTGTCTCATGTCATTGACCACAGTTTTCCACAATGCAACAGCTCCCCTCCC